>NW_018405533.1:1024176-1103105 GCF_002113885.1 Mizuhopecten yessoensis
AAGCCGCCATGATGAGCCCTTCTCACTGATCGTAATTATGATCAATAAAAGGTATCTAATTATGTCTTTCACCAGGAGATATGCACCAGCGGTTATTAAACATCGAATTACTTATTAATTGATATGTTTTGTAAGCAAGTAAATGTTAATGTAAAATATTGCTAAAATGAATTGATGTATGCCGATATGCGCACACGTGTGTGTCATGTGTGATCAGATAATTCAAAGAAAACAAGCAACAAAATACACATTTTACGTAGTTTCTTCTTGGTTTTAAATATCATTTTACATCAATGAAAAAAAATCATAGAAATATATTTAAAAAAAATATATTCAGAGATCGATTTTCGGAGCATGAACATCGGTTTTTTTTCCAGATTTTTTGGGTGCGCAAAATATTCGAGTAGAAGCTTTTTCCTGATTTTCAGCCTCAAAAAGTACCTGCGCAAATTACATGGGTTTTTACGGTATATTGTATTGTACAACAATACAGAGATGAAATATTTCTTTAAAAGCTTATTTTATGTATCTTAATCTGCTTGGTAATTTAACTTTGCAAATTGCTATAAATTCTAACAGACATGCCAATATGCTTAAAACAGGCTTTTAATAGTGGTGGGAATTAGTTCAAATTTTGTAATCGATGGTTGGTTTGTCAAAAATCTTAAAACAATGTGATCCATATGATATATGATGTAATAAGTTTGATAACATTCTGACAACAACTTATAAAATCAAGCAAATCTTTCCTATGGCAATATATCGGGATACGTATCGCAATATATTCATTCTGTATTGCACAAATCGTGATACACTCTAGGCATATTGTGACACTCATACAATCAAGTCTGGGTATCCCCTTGCAAAGCACTCGCCCAGTTGAGCTATATACCTGCATGGTTACCGACGATCGACCCTGTCCAACCCTTACACCTATACTAGCTAACAGATCAAACATCACTACCTAAATTAGGGATAATATATTTGCTGATGTCCTTTTTAAATGTATTTCATATTCCCTAAATAGATAGTTGGGCCATATTCAATTTAATCAACAAATATAGTTTGGAAATTTGGGTCAACCTGAAGCCAAAAGACCAGTAGTGTTCATTTGTAAGCACAGATTTGGAAAAAAAAATCCTTTTAATTGGTGATTAAACGTCATTGTGTGTGAGCCTAAATAAATTAAAAAGATAATGTATGACCAAAAATTGGCATTTGTTCTCATTTTTGATTAACCCAATTCCCGTCAGTGACGCACCATTAATTCACATATATGTACACTGAATTAATATAAATTTACAATGTTTTGAATTTCAGACCCTTTTTCTAATCCTGAAAATAATGAAGGAGGGTCAGCTTCGTCAGAAAGCTTAATCCACATAAGAATCCAGCAGAGGAATGGTAGAAAAACCCTGACCACTGTGCAGGGGATAAGTCCCGACTATGACCTGAAGAAAATTGTGAAGGCGTGTAAAAAGGTAAAGTACTTTGATTCTGAATAATTAAAAGATGTTACGGATCCCTTTACCACTGCCAAAAACTGTTACTAGGCACTGGAAACTGTTACTAGGCACTGGAAACTGTTACTAGGCACTGGAAACTGTTACCCTGCACGACTACATCTACAGATAAAGAACTAATCTGTTAAGATCATATAAAACTGAAATTACAGAAAGGTATTAAATCTCTTGAACAAACTTTTTTTTTTTTTTTTTTTACTTTACTCATCCAGAAAATCGGTCTAGATAAAAGTATTTGAAAGCAATAAAAGCAAACATGGCACGATTGCCGACTTTTGGGGAGATGAACTTAATTTCTGTATCCAGAATGCTTGTCAAATAAAAGAAAATTATTTGCAACAAAGCAAGCCATTTTGGTGGTAAGTACAGACTTTCAATGCTATGTATGTTGTCAATAGTGCTTGCTAGGTAGTACCACATGTAAACCATATATGTGAAAAACAACAATAACAATACGGCATGAATGACTCCATGTGTTCTTGTGGTGAAAAGTTCCAGGAATTAAAAGCTTTAAAAGTTAATAAGTTTCCCTCATAATGATAGAACAGAAGCATCTTGGTCAGTTATAACATCATAAAAAAGTCACCAGCCACTGGTATAGTAACTTAAGTAAGCCTCTAAATTTTTCCAGTCGTAGCTGGAAAAACTTGTAGCACTGCGGGGATCAATCTAGGTTTTAAGAGAATCTACCCTTTTTCAGATTTGGGGTAAATTAAAATTGACGTACATGTGTGCAGTATATTTCAATTTATAAACAATTTTAAGCTTAAAAAATGTATATACATGCAGCATTATGAATTTTAACTGTTGAACTTTAAAGAAAACAAAGGGGAAATATTTTGAAGAAAACCCGCTATTTTCTTGTTGAAATAGGGAATTTTTGAAGCACAATGGGAGAATTTCAAAGAACATGAATTTTCTTCTGTAGGGGAAACTACTCATAAACGGTAGTGAATCAAGTCTAGGTTGATCCCAGCCCTGGGTGTTGGGCTAGTGGATTTTTACACCCCTGGATAAGGTCGCATGGTTATCCGCTGGCATTATTTCTAACCATTGCAGCCCTGTAGCTAGGTCTGAGTGTAAAAATTTGATGAGACTAGGCCAGGAGTGAAACCCTGAACTTCTTATTGTTATACACTGTCACTCTTAACTGACTAAACTAAACTCTAAAGTAGTGGAATCCACTAATAATGATATCCTGTTTGCCAGAGAGAGAAAAAGTAATGAGTATGACATAGAATTTTTGTAAAGACAATTTGGTACCTGTACATGGAAAAAATATTTAAACAAGTGGGGCCTTATAATATCTGATAGTATAATAAATATAAGTGAGTTCCACTGTATTATAAAAAAAAAATATATATATATATATAAGATCCTAACTCCATGCTTGAACATGTGTGAAAATACAACAGATGCATGATGGAGAATTTTGTGCCTGAATGTTAAATTTGATATATATTTTGGTTAAATAAAAAAGCCAACAGTCAACTGTCTTTCTGTTAAATTTATTTTCCTGAAATTTCCATGATCTCTCTCGGGTACTACTGCAAATCAACTTGTCTAGCGTTCATATTTGTGATTAAATTGTTGTACAAACAAGTTGATTAAATTTGGTTGATCTTTGTTGTGTTTTAGGAGTTTGCCTGCAACGGGACAGTGGTGGAGCACCCTGAGTATGGGGAGGTCATACAGATGCAGGGCGATCAGAGGAACCACATCAAAGATTTCCTGAGAGATCTCGGCTTAGCAGCTGAGAAACAGCTCAAGGTAAAACTAATTAAGGGGTGTATAATCTATGATTGTTTGATAAATTTTCTCCTTATTATCCATGAGATTTGTTGACGTTCTTTAATTATCCTTGCACCAGCATGGAACTGACTTTGTCTTTGATAATTTTAAAAGTGATCTAATCAATTGAAGCATTTTGTCATGCAAACCTAGCAGTAGGTTAAGATACTGGTAAAAATAGTATCCCAGCTGATATCAACATTATACATAAATAATTTGACTTAGAATCTCACAGAGCCATCCTTTTCTCTGTATGGCTAGGACAGTTTTCTACAGTTTTAGAACAGATCAAATGTAAGCTGTTTTGGCTTAGATTGTTCTCTTGTTGACCAGAACATTTGTTGCAGTAATTGTTCAGACTTTACAAAACAATATTATTTGTCTTTATAATGCAGTTCTTGATCATTGTAATATTTGTATAGGGATTATGTTTTCCCAAATCAACTTAATATTCCAGGGGAATTCCTTTCATTTACTATTTTCTTCACCTCCTTATATTTTGTTCTGCTTTCAGGTTCACGGTTTCTAAGTTGTACCACCACATTCATCAATCAAGTTCGCATCATCTATATTGAGAAGTTCATCATGTTGTAGCCACAAGGCATGCAGTTGCCTCCCTTCCACTGTAGACAACACATTTTGGTTGTTGAAAAAATGCAAAAATTAACAATGAACAGAGAACCTTATTTTAATCCTACAAGTGTATAATTTAAAATTCACGGTAAAAAATATTTATTGTTCTGCAGGGCTTTGTTGTCATGGATATCGTCTCCCATATATATTGAGGTATAGATGAAAACTAGTAATTCTTTCTGGCCAAAAGTTGAATTTAATTATCATAGCTGACAAAAATGTCTAAAATGTGTAGCTGATATGGTTTTTTCATCATATTCATAATTTAGATATTAAAGAAGTTAGCGTATGGTTTGGCTAAATTTGAGATTTATGTACAATTTTAGATTCATGTGAAATAAATCTTCTCTTCTAACTCGTGAAATTCAAATACCTTTAACAAAGGTATCAGAAGTGTTCCAAGGCCCTGAGATATTTTGTAAATGTAGATGCATTAATTTGTCATTTTGTCATAAAATAAAGAAAACTTTTGTAATAAATTCATGTTTGTTTGTGGTTTTTAGAAAGCTTCATGACCTGGCCAAAAGGACTATAAAACTTGTACCCTGGTGCAGTGTCCGTTATCTGTCTGTGAACTTTTACATTAAAACAATTATGCTACTAGTCCAAAACAGCTATTGGATTTTGACTTTTTATTCTGCAGCATTGTTGGGCCGAGGGGACTCAAATGTTATAAAATAAAGTGTGTCTCCCCTTAAGACAGAAGGGCAGTGCCAAATAATAAGGGTAGAATATCTTTAATATGGATGAATGAATGAAAATAGAAAAGATGAGTAACAACACCACTGAATCCGGTACAAAATGTAATGTTTGATTTACATTCTATGTGCTGACATGTTTCGGTGAAAGGGAGGTCGTCTTCAGAGCACGTTCATATGGATGAATGGTTTAATCCATATTTGGTCTAGAGCTTCCTTTGACCAAATTGACCCCATAATGTATTCAACAGAGAGGCAGTACCATTTAGGGGAAATAAAGATAATATTTTAAATCCTTTTGCTATCTCCTTCCAGAATTAAAGAATTGAAATAAATTTGGTCGAGAGATTCCTTGAGCTGAAGAACTCGACATTCAAACAGGGAAAGTGACTCCGTTGAGGCCTAAAATATGAATTTTTGCATTGAAATTTTTTCCTTTATTGTTGAAAAGATCAATAGGAAAAGATGATGTTCTGTATAAATGAAGTTGGTACGACCTTTTGGGTCGGCCTGCTGGGACCGAAATAGAGGAATTTTGGTTGTAAAGCAGTGCTACTTAAAAATGATCCCCACCTTATAACCAATACAATTGCTATAAATGAACAGATATTTACATTCATGCTACCACTACCAGCAATTGTCTCTGATTATAGGGCAGGGATCTAAGACTGTTTCCATGTTGTGAATTGAAGACTACCCCGGTAAGTGTATTGGGGCAGGGCCGAGCATGTTTGTATGATTGTAATGATCTCTTCAGGTCACCAAAGATTAAGGTCATGGTCAAACATCAATACTTATAAACTATAGAAGCTAGGGCCTTTAAGCTGATGACATGTATGCTCAAAATTTTACTTTATGTATAAAATCAAGTCATTGCTTGAAAGTTCAAGGTCATATATGCCAAGTCAATAAGTAGTTACTCTATAGTCAGGTTAATTGTCATCAAACTTAAAAGTCAACAATATGGTACGAACTACTGAAACTGAGGACTAAAAACATGTGTTCCTTCTCCAAAAGTCTGTATAAACTGTGAACAAAAACAGGTCTCCCCTTATTAGCCAATAGACAAACTTCGATATAAAAAACTAACAAAGGGCCATATCTCTTTATATAATGGGGCAAGAGCCCTGAATTTAGAATGCGAATCTCCTACTTCCCAAGATACATTAAAACTATAACAAGTTTGGTCAACGAAGGTGAAATAACATGGGAAGTTATGCCGTCGACAAACTTTGGTATTAACAAGAGGCTAAACGGCCTGAATCGCTCACCTGGTATTAATCTCACACCTGTAATCTTAAAATCGGACTAAAATACAACTACAGGCAGAATATCAGTGTTTGATTCATAAGAATCTATTAAAATATTTAAACATATGACGCCTGTTACTTTGAATGTCGAACAAGAAGTTTATAGTCTTCCAACCCAGCAAGTTTCTAACAAAATATCACCCTGGACCTTTTGGTTATACAGAACAAATCAGATTTAAACATAATGACCACTGTAACCTTGAACAATCTTTGTAGCCCTTCATCCCAGCATGTTACTGGCCAAATATGATGACCCTAGGCCTCTTGGTTATTCAGAAGAAGTTGTTTAAACTTTTTAAACATATTAGACCCCAGTGGCCTTGAATATGATTCCAGGTCATTTATTTGAACAAATGTTACTGGCCAAAATAAAGCACCCTAGCCCTTTCGATTATTCAGAAGGAAGTTGTTTAAATGTTTTAAACATATTTGACCCCTGTGACTTTGAATATAAATAAAGGTCATTCATTTGAACAAACTTGGTAGCCCTTCATCCCAGCATCTTACTGGCCAAATATCATCACCCTAGGCCTCTTGGTTATTCAGAAGAAGTTTGTTTTTCTCCAACCTATTTGACCCCTGTGACCTTGAACATAAGTCAAGGTCATTTATTTGAACAAACTTGGTAGCCCTTCATCCCAGCATGTTACTGGCCAAATATCAATATCCAGGGCCTCTTGGTTATTCAGAAGAAGCTGTTTTGAAGATTTTAACATATTTGACCCCTGTGACCTTGAACATTGATGAAGATCATTTATTTGAACAAATTTGGTAGCCCTTCATCCCAGCATGCTTCTGGCAAAATATCATCATCCTAGGCCTTTTGGTTACTTCTGTAGTTGTTTAAAATAATAAGTTGACGCCGGACGGGCGCTGCACCATGCCTTAGCGGTCACCTGAGTTATATCATAGGTACTGGTAGCTTTATTTTATTGTTTAGATGTGATGTGGAAATCAGCATGTAAACTAAGTGAAATACATTACTTGCCATGTCGTCAAAGGATAAAAATTTGAAAATATTGGTAAATGTTCCCTTTAGAGTCCCGCCCTAGCCCCTGGGGATGGGGCAGGAATCCCAATTTTACAATGTAATACCCTCATTCAACACAGATGATTCTGACTAAGTTTGAGTAATTTTCTGCTGAAATTGGATAAAATATAAACTATAGTAAACTTTACCCCCTCCCCAAGGGAATTGATAGTTCGGGGGTCCTGAAATTTACAATTTAAATAAAGCCCCTGATGATCTTTCTGTTCATGCAGAGAAAATCACTAGTACCTCGGAGTCTGGAGAAGAAGATTTTGGAAATATTGGTTAATTTTCCCTTTGAGGCCCCGCCCTGGCCCCAGGGGTTGGGGTAGGAATCTCAATTTTACAATTTTGTAGCCTCATCTACCAAGGGTGATTCTGACCAAGTTTGAAAAAAATCCATCCAATGGTTCTTGAGAAGAAGTTTAAAATGTAAAAAGTTTACGCACGACGGACGGAAAGCGATTAGAATAGGTCACTTGAGCAAAGCTCAGGTGACCTAATAAACATAGGGCAATAACTCTGTATATAGTATGGCATAAAACCTGATTTTAGTGCGAGAAATTCCGCCTTCCCAAGATGCATTAATATGGTAAGTTTGGTCAACGTAGGTGAAATGTCATGGAACTTGTGCTCCGGACAAACTTTGGCATTTAATTAAACAAAGGGCCATAACTCTGTATATAGTGAAGCATGAGACCTAATTCTAGTGCACTGCACACCTCCTTAAGGTGATGCAGGTATACTTCAAGTTTGATCAAGATATCTTTTACGGTTTAAATGTTATGGTCCAGACAAAAATTTACTGAAAATGTTGCACTTATTTTCCCTTGAAGTGAAGGTCAGTGACCTAATTCCAGTGCACTGCACACCTTCTGTGGGTGATGCATGCATACCTAAAGATTCATCAAGATATCTTCAACGGTTTAAAAGTTATGGCCCGGACAAGTTGTGATTAGTAGAACCAGAAGAAGAACCAGTACTAATGCAATATGTCTCCCTTCTTTCGAAGGAGAGACATAATTATCAAGGTCATTGGATGAAAGGTTAAGGATATCCTGACTCCAATACTTGGGAAATGTTATGACAACATTGAAGGCTCTGTATGCATCACATTGTGGATATTACAAGTAAAATAGTTTGATCCTTTAACCCTTTCACCACTGTAGACCATAATGGACTCATCCAGATCAATGCATGGTAGTCTACTAAAGTTGCATAGGGATGAAAGGGTTTATGTACATCCAAAGAATTGCACTGCAAGGTAATGGTGAAATTTACTGCGGTGTTGCTCCTTTTTTAATCGTCGAAGGTCTGGAATCAGCCTGGCCATTAGTGTTTGTTTTACACAATGCCGACACCAATAAAGTAGTTGACTATGTACCTTTTATTTTGTTAGAGAAATTCCAAGGGTTCATAGAACACTAGTGACCATAAAACCTCTGGAATTTTAGCTCACCTGCCCGATTATAAAATCTGTTAAACTTAATGTCCTTGTTTGACTCTCAAGGTCTTGTGTTTAGATCTTTTAATAGATTCTTTTGAATCAAACACAGGTATTCTGCCTGTAGCTGTAGTTCAGTCCACTTTTAAGATTACAAGTGTAAGATTAATACCAGGGCCCAGTTGTTCAAAAGGTGATTAGCCAAGTCATTGTTTAACACTTTTCAATCTCTAATAATTTGGTCAATATACAATTTAATAATAAAACCTATACATTTTGCATGAATTTTACCTCAGTGAATAGATACACCAAAAATAAAATTTGCGCTAGTCACTGATTAAGCTAATCACCGTTTGAACAACTGGGCCCTGGTGAGCGATTCAGGCCCATGGGACCTATTGTTGAGGTTGACCTTGCAATAACATAGTAGAGAATCTCTTAGAAGTGTTGTGCTGTGGATTCTTGCTGATTTAGATCAATTCTATTCAATCCAGCAGATTACATACGAAGTGCTGGTTCTATTAATGAACAGAAAACACAATACATAATCTGATGAGGATGTTCTTTATTGGATGTCCTTGTTTTAACCCCGAAAAATTGTCAATAATTTAATCAAATCACATGTATGCCCAATAAAAAAATACATGAACGAAGACATGCAGTTTTACCCTGAATCATCTCTTAGCCAGGGCTGTCATGATTACACAGGCAAGGTTTTTTCCAATGTCAAAAAATTCATAAATGTATGATATATACATGTACATATATTCTGAGCTGTGTCCAACATAAAAATTCAAAACAGAATATCGACATATCTATAAATGAAGTACTCTTCATGTGAACTAGAGAACAAGGGTTTTACATACTAGAGAAAAAACTATTTAAACAATGAATTACATTCATACCTTCCGACACTTTTCAGAATATCTACAATTCCGTAGAAATCATAAGGAAATAAATGAAAGGCATATTAAGAAATTTTCCTTTGAAGATATACATATATACATAAGTATACTAAAAACTTTTTCCCAAAACAAAAGAAACGAAACGGAACAAGTATTGACTGAATTTGTTTTCAAACATGTACCTTCTGGACGCAAGTTAATACAGTTAGAAATGGAAGCTGGGACATTTCACTGCCAGGGATACCTGTATATATATATAGTCATGTAACTAAATTCATCAGAGACGATTGGGCAGGACAAAACTACAGATCTCGAGTGACAAAAACCCCATCCCAATGAAATGTGAGAAGTACATTTTACATGTACAAAAACTATAAGTATGGGCATAAGGTTTATATGTAATATACCATTTTAACACTCTTTCAATTTTGTAATTGCTGGGTTTTCCCCCCAATAACATTCTTATCCAACTAACCAACAACTGTTTGATTTTAATTTTAAACATTACTTTAAAATGGTTTACAGAGAAACAAAAATGGAAGCACATTATGAATCATAGCAAACTGTAGCAAGTGAGGTGAAGGCTTGGAACAGCAAACCAAACGTGAGCACCTCACAACAGAAAAAAAAAAAATCCAATTTTTGAAACTCAATTTCTCCAGTATTTTTTCGTTTAGAAAGTCTAACAGGTGAAAACCAATAAGATGTTTCAGTGAATAATTGATACAGGTGATCATCTGCATGGCATCAAAGGCATTGAGGTTTAAAATGGGCTATTGAATCACAGAATTTTAATGAATTTAACAAATAAATAATCTTACAAACCACACATACATTCATTATAATGATTCGGGGATACCTATTCTTCCTCAATCATGAGTATGAATTTAATCCACTGTCGGAAAACACAAATGTGTTCTCAAAATTAATAAGGGGAGAGAGAAATAGTTTAATCTATTGACCCCTTAAATCATATTTAAGATTCTTCCAAGACTATAAATCGGACATTCTATTGTCAACATCCAGGGGTGAAAGGGTTAAACTACTTCAAAATTACACTGCCATACTATTATATTTGTCATGTTAACAATTAGATAATTTCCAGCTGTTGCTTCAGGGTTACTGACAAAACATATATATATCAACTTACTATTTCTTGTAAAACATAGGTTTTAAGTTGAGAATTCATATCATGTTTAAATAATAAAATAAAATGTTCCCACTGATCATTTGTAAATACAAATAATTATTGAACTGTAAATTGATTTTCTGAAATTTGTGTTCAAGAAATTCACCAATGTTAAATGAAACTTGAACAATTTTGTTATGGAATAAATTGTAAGATACAACGTACATCTGAAATGTATCTATTGGAGTCCTCTAAAGGATGATTTCCACTCAAAGTGAATGAAATGTAAATTTCAAGAAATCACAAAAAGATACAAGACAAACATAATCTATCGGTATGAGGAGAGTATCATTTCTGATACATTGTACATGATATCAGAGGTATGAGGAGAGTATCGTTTCTGATACATTGTACATTGATATCAGAGGAGATTTCCAACCAACTTGATTTTGTAGTACTTATCTGAATGCTCACACATGATCAAGACACCAGAGTGTCTGATAAACAGGTTTCCACAGTAATGATAAAACTGACTAGGTGTAGGGCTATGTTCCCTTGCCGCACTGAACTTCCTTCAGCTATTTCTAAAATACTGCATGTGTTTCTACTACTATTTGACGAAAGAGTGGTCCATGAAAAATGCTGATCAATATAAAAAAAATTCGCAACACATTAAAATATAACACTTTTATCAATCCAGACAGCATTATTTTAAATGAATATGTAGGTCACTTTTACCATATATCAAGCACATATACCCTGAAACAATTAAAGGAACAATGTCAAATGATGAATCAGTTCACATTTAGGTTTTATATATTACATCAATAACTTTCAAAGGTTTTTTTAATTTGAAAAATATATGTAGATGGTGAGCTGTACTAAAATTGAAACAAAATGACAATTGTATTATATTTCATACAAATGATTAATGCCATTCCAACCTGCACATACTCAAAGAAAAAAGTTCTTTCAACATTAATATTCAACATGGACAGACAAGAAAGCAGAAATTCTTTACTTAAGTGACTTTGAATTGAACAATTGCAAATTCTTGATTTTTTAGAGGAATTATATGCAAGACAGCTCTTAATTGATTTATAATTTTAGAATTGAATCTTCATCTATTTAAAATGTTTCTCTTTATTAGAATTGCATCAACAAGGTACTGTATCAGACTTTTGGATGAAAGTGTCGATGTCCCAAATGCTGAATCTTAAACAAAATAAACAGAAGTGATTGGCAGCAACAGTGAATAAATCATCACCTGAATGAATCATCGCCCACGGAAAAAACTTTGTAATCAATATTAAAACAGAGATACCCTAATTTAACAAATTACATCAACAAGAAAATTATTTACAAACCAAGGACGCTGATGAAATTGCAGCTTTACATTGCCACAAGACAGTTGTCTATACCCAGCTAATGTGATTCACAAAAATATCTGACACGTTTTCATTATTTTACGCATCTCATTGACTTTGCATCTATATACAAGTATGCTATTTTTTAAATTGACCAAAAAATTCAAGAAAAAATCCACAAGCAATTCTCCCAGAGACAGCTAATTTTCACATATTCGAATATTACTCGCACAAATCACATTCCATATCAACACACAACATGTATACCACAACTGAATAACACCAGTTAAAATATATTTCTCACATCCTCGTGGATTTTTTTTATTTTAACACCTAAAGATTTCAGAACAAAATCTTGAATTATTATATATACCTTTCTACAGATCGTTGCTTGGTCAATACATTTTTTATGTTTTTTTCCAAATTCCATTTTTTTTATTTTCAGCCAAGACAGAAAATTTACCTTTTTATACTATCACGCCATACAAGTAAATGCAATTTTTGTTTCTTAATGTAGTCCGGACATTGCTTTAAGTGTACATGCTCTAATAATTGGGTACTATATTTTATTTCCATAAAAGTTAAAAATTCCACATCAGTCATCATAGAAAACAAAAATTCCACAATCTTACAGATTAAACATACACAATGTTACGCTGTTATTCATAACAGGTCAAACTCACAAGTGATTCAGATTGTTAGCGAATGATCAAAGGAGCATAATGCAGTAAATGCAGACTTTTTTTAAACAGTAGTTAATTGCAAAGCATGATATTAAGTGTCGCTCACTTCATACAATCTACAAATTATAGGTTTTTAAATTTCTGACATTTCATTCTCCTATCAAAAAGCACAGCACTATATATTCTGAGCAATAAATTAAAAAGTAAACAATATTATTTCAGGGAATAAATGTTGACAGAATATAGCGACTCCTCACTCGAATGAACACATTTTCATATTTCACATTTACAAAAATACCATTTTTTTGTAAATTGTCTGATATGGGGGGTTTGTTATGTGAATGTTGAAAACAAGATTTGGCTAAATTATAGTCCACAACTAGTAAGACAAAGTTCATATTAATTACAAGAATGTGATTTAAATTTTCTCCAAATACACGTGGCCTGTTTACCCAACAACCCCTCAAGTCACTAAGATGCAATCTTAACAAGACAGGACTGAGACTCAATTTTACTAAGTTTTATCTTTGCAGACCAGACACATTTTGCTAACTCTACAATGGAATCCAATATTAGTAGATTATTTTTCTGTTTATTTAAAGAATATTTCTACACAACCTATGCTCTGTCTGAGGCCCAATTTAACTGAAACGTGCATCATGGTTTGAAAAAGAAGTTACACATTTTCCCCCCAAGCTGCTAACAGATATTCAGGGTCACCTGAGTTAGAGAAAGTATCACTGTGAACCAGTTTCAAGCCTAATCTCCTCAAATGGTCAACCCTATATGATTTTAAGTTCATGCCAATAAGGTTAATGTTCAAAACAGAAAGATCAAAGTGCTGTAGACGCTTCATCATGGTTCTTTAGAAGCTTAAGTGCACCAGAATGATCATGGTTCTTGAGAAGCTTCAGTGCACCAGAATGATCATGGTGCTTGAGAAGCTTCAATGCACCAGAAGTTTTACATTGCCAGGGGCCTGTTCGTCAATACGGAACAACCGGTACGTCCCTTTTTAAATGTAACATTTTCTAGTTTAAATCCCAGTGGACCCACAAAAGTTTATGCAGGCCTTGCAAGGCTTTGTCAAGGCTCGCTTGAAAGCAGCATCAGATTACTGAGTCCGACCTGATTTCATAAACGAACTCTGGTCCAACCGGTTCAACCGTTTGGACCGCGATATACAAAAAAGGCCGAATATATGCACTGAGCAACCAATTCCTGCTGGCGTCTCTTGGTGAAGAAACACCAAGGTTCACATTGGTGATGTTAATCTAAAAAGGATCTCATCTAACACTGAAACCTAACATTCAGAAATAACTTGAGTGGACAGCCCATCATCATCCAGTATCGAGACTTGAGGGGGTGGCAAGGTTCAACAGGTAATATCTATATATATCACACATGTACAATCATCCAATCATATCTCTGTATAACACTAAAAAAAGCCCAAACCTAAAACAAAATGACTTGTCTAAGTGCGTGAACGAAAACAATGATAAGTACAATAATAATTATTTATAATAATTCATAATAAGAAATCGCACAGTATTAAAAAGTCAAAAAAACACAAATATTACAACTACATTCAACAATGTTAACTGTGTCACCAGACGAATACAAGCATCATTGGACAACAGCATGATCAGACATGGGTTGTAGAGAGGAGATAAGACAAACACATTGTGTTCACATTGCAGCAGATAACTCCTACATAGTATAACCTAAGTTTGCCAAGCGTAATATCATTCTTAATAATTCAGAAGCAATGGCATCATTGTCATAGAAGATCTAGCACACTGTCATTAATCTCAATGAAATGGATCAACTGCGCAGTTTAGATAAAATTTACAAGAATTATCTCCCTTCACTTCAGAAGTTTGTGCTTTAACTTATTGCAGCTCTTCCAATTGGAGCTTCAGAACTTCAGTACTATTTAAAACTTACAAATTTAATGACCATACTGTGTCGATTCAGTTGGCAATAGCATCCGAAGGGAAATTCTACATTGCTTTACAATTAAAACGACAGTTTTATAATAAAATTGAATATTGAATCCTGGGTAAATACAATCTATTGCAATGTGTACATGATCATATTAGTCTTAAGAGCTCCTGTGCACCTCAATAAAATACATGAAAATTCACATAGTCTCGCACCCTTCATATATATATTTCATCAACACCTAAGCATCCTTCAAATGCAAAAATTCTTTCATCACTCTTGAAAAACACATTTGAAAGCCAACAAGCATACATACAAACTCCTTTTAATTAATTACTATAGCACAACATGGGATCCAAATACTAGGTCAGATACTCATAGCAGCAAAACATATATATATATATATATTATCATAGTAGAACAAAACATTTCGTACATTACCTACTCAATTCACAACTCTAACAGAATTTGAAAGTTCTATCTTTATCTGGTTGCCAAATGAGGGGAAAAGGGAGGGGTTGGGAGAGGGAATCTTACTGTACAAAGTAAAATTGACTTAATTTTCACAATAAAATTATAATTATTATTCTATTTTATGGCAGCATTTTAAAGGTTTAATTTTAATTCAAAATATAAATATTTCTGTGTAATTGGTTATACCTCAGTATTTTTGAATTTCACAGTTAATCAAGTAATTTGTGATCACTCCATAAACTTTCAGCGATTAAAAACAATCTTGATAAATGTATCTTTATACCTTGAAATTAAACTGAATTTCAAACAAAATCCTGTTTACAAAATGGATAGTAGCACGATACTAATATCATTGGTAGCGCTAGCTAAAACAGCGAAATGTACCGACAGCAACTATTGAATATTTTACAGATGTCCCACCTAGCACATTGCCTCTGCCTGATGGTCTTGTCTTTATCAGCAAGGGACCTCAGTCTCTGATTCATCTTAATTTTAAAGAATTTTCAGAAATCGTCAAAAGATATTTCAAAATTTGATAGAAAATATTCTAAATTTCAAATGACATACTTCCAAAGATATGTAATTTCCCCCCAAGATTACTTGTGATTCTTATTCTGTAACAGCTACTTTACAATAATTACACAAATCAATATATGTACGACACTTGAAAACTAAACCTGCATACGAGGGAGAAAAAAATGTTTTGTACTACCAGCACATTACAGATATATTTTTGAGCTGTAAAGATTGTCATCAAATAGGAAGCTTTGCAGGAAAGTTTTTCTACGTTTTAAAACATTCGGGAGACCTGGATAGTACACCTAGAAGTATTCCATTTGAAAATAAACGTTTTGCACAAAACCTGACAAGGAGATACAGATTTCATGGCAGAAGCTTAAGTGAGTCATCCAAAAATAACATTTTGGGTATATTTCCACTTCTAATAACAAAAAAGGAAGAAGAAACACAAACAAATATTGAACAAATAACTTTAAAATGGATGTGCTAAATCACTATTAAATAATGTTGAATACTGGTTAGATTTTCTACACACTTAGTCCTTTATGTACAGACACTTGGTTATATTTATGTATTTAAAGAGGTTCTCGCCTCGACATAGCTCTGTACAATTTACCCTCGACAAGGGTACGGGGAAATATGACCAAATAGAATTAAATGCATGCAGGCACCATTTCAAGATAACAACTGGCTTGTTCTTACAATATCAGTTCCGGTATCAACAGCTGTTGTTGCTGGAGACAACCAAGGAACTGGCAAAGCTTTCACAGATCTAGAGCACCTGTCTCCTAACCATCCCCATTACAGTTCTAACTCTGTCTAACAAATTGGAGTTGTAAGGGTATGATCACTTTATCTTGCAATCATGATCACATTCAGAGATCGGTGCAACAGCAATTGACATTTGATGCAGAATAACATGTGTGAAGTGGAATATTGCTCTCGAAGATGAGTTACAGAACAAATTTAGAAATACATTTGTAATGTAAATAGAACTTGTTGATTTAGTGGTTGATACCAAGGCTGATACTGTAAGAACCAGACCCTGTGGTTGTTTCTCTGTGTATACATTGACATGTAGCTGTAACGCAGGTACGTCTTATGTACAGATATCACAAATCATGAACTGTCGACTCTCGGTGCTGAGGAGGTAATGTTTGGAAATCTCCATAAACAGAAAATCCTTCAAGTGTGTTTTTGACAAAATTACACACTTAACACAAAGCTTGTATAAGAAAGCCTGCATATAAAGTAACAGGTTTTGATTCAGGCTTTACCTTGACTATTCGTTTTTAATACACAGGCTTTCTTGGACCAAAAATGCTAAAAATGATGATTTCAAATTGAAGTTCAAACTCTCAATTGTGACAATTTTTGAAGACACATTTCATTCAAACAAAATAACTGAAAATTTTGAATTGCCTGAAATTGTATTTCAGTGGTAACTAGTTGAACTGTCCCCACTAAGTGCGGCTCAGCAGCGATTACAGAAAGAAAGAACAGAAAAGGGAGAGACAGAGAGGTAGAAAAACAGTTACGTGACTGGCATGCACCACGCTACAGGTCGTAATTACACCGATAAACTACCAAGCTGGCCACTTATGGTTGCAACAACCAGTAACACGTTCGCCATTGTCAAACAAGGTTCTACAGTGTGCGACTACATTACGGAGGCTATCTCCCTGTCCAACAATATATAATAATATCTCCAAAAAGTTTTTTATATCTTTTTCAATACTATTTTCATCCTATCAAGGTATCAACACATTTTTCTGGCCACCCATTGCACACAAGAGCAGACACCTGTCTCTTGAACAAAATGCTTGTCCACGGAAACGTTTGAACCGTGTCCTACTCCCATCTCACAGGAAGTGTGACAGAACAGCAGGTAGCGAGTTCTAGAGATCATATGCAAGCGACGCTGATGGACAAACCCCTTGCGACATCCCATAATACTTGATGTCTGGCTAGTGATCCACACCTTGCATCATTCTGCAGTTGGCAGGGAAGAGCTAGTGCCGACACTATGCACAGTCCAATATCACAAATATACCAGGCTCAGTTTAGCTGTTCAAACTCATCTTGCTTGTACATTTCATTGCAGCAAACCTTTCTGACAAATAAAATCTCTTCAGCGAGTCAGGTACCATACAAAATCATCAAGGATCAATTTCCTTTTTTCAATTCACTGCTTCACTTGCATATCTTTAGATTAAAATTTCTCAACACTTCGTAATTTCAAAAGTCAACCTGTTGTAAGCATCATATCCAATTTCAGAAGATATCTGTTATTGATCCAATGATGTGTGTTGTACAGATTCACCAAACATCAGTGAGTACCATGACACAGTCTTAAGTCTTTTACATACAAGCCAATAGTTCGGCGTACAAGCCAAAAGTCCGGCGTACAAGCCTATATTCCACCATCCATTCACCATATGTTGGAAACTCCGATTCCATAGAGTATTGCTGGTGTATCATTTCAAGCGGTCAATTGCCATTGTTTATTTCGTCGATGACCGGGATCCATCCCGTTCACTACGTCTCCTGTCCCTCCGCTCACGGTTCTCCTTGGCCCGGCGGCCACCCCCAAACCTTTGATCTTTAGGTTCAAAGTCCCTTCGCCCCTGGTCCTTTACTGGGGGTCTAGAATTGGCAGAAGTCGTTTTAATTGTCTGAGATTGCTCTTTAAGTGTTTGACTGGCACGCACACTAGCAGCGGTCTTGGAGTCTTCCTCTCCCGACTCGTCACTGCTGCGTTGTTTACTGCCGCCCTCAGCAGCTGCCGCAGCAGCTGACGCGGCTTCGGCTTCTCGGCCTCGTGCCAACATTTGAGCATATGTAAGTTTGACCTGGGCCTGTTGCTGAACTGGAACCGGCTTTTCCTGCTGCAAAGGTGAAACAAGCACATTTTTATTTTTAGACAATAATTGATGGTATAATAGCAACACACTTTTATTACAATGAGATACTGGTAAAATAGTAAATATACAAGAAAGTCTCAGGGCTACTCCATCACATTCAGGAACCAGGTATTACTTGTATTTATTTTATGAGTGAAGGATTTTGATTCAGATCTGCCTATTTCATTATTAATCAGTTTCAATATGTGTACTTGATGGGCAGTGGCCGGGTGCATGGGCCCGTTTAGCAAGTAGATTGCACCCCTTTCCATGCAATTTTGAAACAGTTTCGCTTTCATCATGTCAATATATAAAATAAAGATTATTTTTTTACTACAACCAGATGAAGCTTATATTATATTTCAGTCGTTGTGTTATTCAATTTTCTGCGATTTTAACCAGTCCGACATCAGTGAACTTGACATCATCGGTATGATTTGACCGCATTGCAACCCAAGACATTCAATTACAACTTGTTTGTTTTAAGGTTATCCCAGTAATATACCTTCTTTATCAAAGGACCCCGGTTTTTCCTGCCTATTACAACAGATAAAAGAGTTCTGGTGTTCAGGGGTGGAACAGATAGGTTACTGGAATAGTCCCTGGATAGCATTGGATTCCACATATAGGAATCATTGTTGTGTCCTAAAATTTCGTACTGTGACCTATGGAAGCCGGTGCTTTGAGAGGGTTTCAGCCACGTTGTGAAATAGCTTACGACCTGCTTTAAGAGAGTCAAATAGTTATACCCTGGCCAAATTCAATAAGGACATCTAAACTCACCTCTTCACGTCTACATTGTAGACTATTTGCACAGATGCCATGCACATACATTATTTATTCATTTATGTACACATTGAGATGATTATCGTCTTACTTAATGTATAATGGTGATGGTAAGCCAATTTTGTTTCACAATTATAACTAAATAGTATTATCCATATGATGTAAAGCGCTTTAGAGTAATTTTACAAATTAGATAGGGCACTATATAAATGTTGTTCATTATTATTATTATTACTGTATAGTATCTATCAGAAGATGACGTTATTACCAAATTGATGATCATTTTGGTGCCTTGGAGAAATAAGATAGGGCACTATATGAATGTTGTATGTTATTATTATGAAGAGATCTGATATGGCTCTTCAACCAGATAAAAGCTTTGCATGGTTTCATAAGTCTGTTCATAAGTCTGTCAAACACTGATTTTTATGACTGTAGATGTTCAGCTCTTTCTCTGTTGAACATCTACTTAATTTATCTTTTAATATGAAAACATAAAAAGTTCAATCTTGGTTATGAAGTACATTTTATATCACATCGTTGTGATGAAATCATATTGCATACAAGCAAAAAAGTTTACATCTGTTCTGAATACTTCATTTTGAAGCAAGCCTTTTTGCCTATGCCCATACAAAAGCGAGATTTAAAAGTAAGGACAAGAACTTTTCAGTCAGAAATGAACTGTTTTGAAATGGAGAATGTTGATAGCGTTTTTTTTTTTTTAATATCTTGAAATGGAGAATGTTGATAGCGTGTTGTTTTTTTTAATATCTTGAAATGGAGAATGTTGATAGCGTGTTTATTTTTTTTTTTTAATATCTTGAAATGGAGAATGTTGATAGGGTTTTTTTTTTTTTTTTTTAAATATCTTGAAATGGAGAATGTTGATAGCGTTTTTTTTTTTTAAATATCTAATTCAAGAGGATTTCTTGCATTAAGGCAGTATTCTGGAATGCAAACCTTCTATCATCATACCTTTACAAATATCATTTCTTTAAAAGTCCACCCCCCCCCCCATAGTTATATTTGATCTGTATGACTCAACAATGTGGCTCCATGATATTACAATGCAATCATCACCGTAACCGTTTAGGATATGCAAGTTGACCTCTCTGACCTTGACCTGTGACCATGCACTAATACAGAGTGACATTCCACAGCCAGGAACCCCAGAGGAAATTGTGTAAAACATTTTGATCGGTTCCCCCCCCCCCCGTAATGAGTGAGAGGAGTGTTGGATTACGTACAGTCTTGGGAGCACTGCTGACAGGTCGCTGAGACACGTGGCTTTCTGCAGATTTTGGCTGACTCTCTGGCATACTTGCTGTCTTGACGGACCTGAAACAAAACAACAATGTGGTTATTTTCAAATTTTCATTTTCTTAAAAAATACAGCAAACGTAGATATCCTCACCTGTTCTTATACATCTTAGTTTACATCACCTAGGAAACATACAAATTTTCTACTCTGACCATTGAAAAAGTTTGCCCCAATGGTTTGGTATTGTTTAATTTTGTTTAACGTCCTATTAACAGCTAAGGTCATTTAAGGACGTGTCTCTATGTGTGAAGTGTATGAGTGCTTGCGTGTATGTATGCAGGAGACAGGGTATTTTGGTGTGCTTGCCTCCTTATGATAGCAGCAGATCCGCGCTAACTCACTGAAATGCCATGCTGAAGGCAGCTAGCACAGCATTCCGCCCGGTCACATTATACTGACAACGGTTGAACCAGTTGTTGCCATTACCCTAAATGCTGAACCTTAAGCAGGAAATAACAACTACCATTTTAAGGACTTCGGTATGTCCCGGCCTGGGGACTGAACCCACTGCCTTCTTCACCTGGGTGAACGCTCAACCTTCAAGCCAAAAGTGAGGTGTTGCCAAGCAAGGCGCTAGGAAATAAAAGGTAGTTAGAAGTAGAAAGAAAGAGAAAGATCCCAAATATTGCAATGGACGCAGCAGATTTATTTTGGTCGCTTTTGTGTCGCCAAATAGAAGACACCAAAGCAAATCCCCAATTCTGACACCTTCTACGATACATGCGGTGGGCGACATACCAGACGTTGAATCTGTGCCTACGTTGAATCTGTGCCTACGTTGAATAGGTGCCTACAAGCACAATTGGATTCTAACAATGTCATGTAGGGCTGCAAAGATACTTATACCTCACGGTAAGATACGTATCACAGTAAACTCAAATTAAAAAAAAAAAATATGATAATTTTGATACAAACAAAACAATTCGAAACGATACATAAGTATCACAGTTCGATACGTTACGATATATCATGGCAGCCCTAATGTCAAGTGCTCCAGACCTCCTACCTAACCTTCATTTCTTTTGTTCTTTGCAAGATGTTTATCTCCTACGATGCAAAAACCGCTGTAATTCTCCGATAGATGACCACTTACTTTTGTGGTATTACTGGTGGTGATGGCACTCGTGTCACTGGTGTAGCCGTGGCTGTACAGCTGGCATTACCACCAGATGGCACTGTTGATGTGTTTCCGCTGGACCCGCTGGTCGTCGCTGTGATGGTGGTCGTGGTCGACTCCCGGGACTTTGGCGGACTGGAGGGTCGGGTGGTAGCAGGCACTGACGTCGTCGTGGCTGTCACAGCGACTGGTATCTGTGGCTGTGGGGTCACCATCGCCACCGGTGGAGACTGTACGGAGGCTGATGGTGGAGGAGGAGGGGGAGGTACAGGGGGCGGGGATGCCTTGGATTCCCGTACCAGGGGCTTAGCAGTTCCCTTGACAACGTCAGACAACTTGCTCTCAAAGACATCACCAGCAGTAGAAGAATTCTGAGAAATTTACAACATATACAATTCACATAAATCATTGTGTATAATGTAAACATCTTATATTTGATAGACCGCATGCAAAGTTTCACAGGTTTGAACATAATACATTTTTATCATAAACTAAATTAACCTTAGTGTGCCAAAACATTTTTATACAGTATCAAGAATAGCTTTCCTTCAAAACATAGTGAAGATGGATTATCATTTACTTTAATTACGACTTCTGACTTCAAATTATTTAGAAAAACATTTGACTTGTTGCTGTCATCAGTGGGTAATGCCTCTTTTTTTTTAAATTTTCAAAAGACTGCAATAACAAAGGTAAAATGTGTATTTTTGTGAACCATTACCTCTGTATTGTGAGCCCTAAAGATGGTTTGTATCTGTACTGTAAGATTCATCAGGTGATAAATACATAAATCACAAGTCAAGTGTTGATGAATTGATACAAAACCATATCATTCAAATATTTTTTCATAAGAATCAACTGCTCTGTATTAATAGCATAAATGTGCATGATTTAAGAATGAAGAGTGACTCACCGCTGCTACCGGTCCAGGCAATGGTGGGAACGAATTGATTTCTAGGTCAAACTGTAGTTCACTAGGTAGTTTACTGTCTTTGGCGACGGCTTGGGAAGAACTAGGTCGCTGTGATTCAGAAAATGACAAAAATTGAAGATCACACATAACCTCATAAATTTGATTGTTCAGTAAACAAGTAGTATTTATACTGGTTTTATTTTGTAACAGTTAATTGTTTTACTTATTGGTAATAATTTTTCTGCGAGTACCACAGTCACTGGCCAGGGTAAACATTTAGAATGACAGCCATATAATTATTTGTTTGAGTTTTTATGTCTTATTAACAGCTATGGTCATTTAAGGATATGCCAGGTTTTGGAGGTGGAGGAAAGCCAGAGTGCCCAGAGAAAAAACACCAACCTACAGCCAGTACCTGGTGACTGTCCCACGCAGGCCTTCAATCCATGACCCAATGGGGGAGAGCTAGTGATCATAGACGGTCAGACACCTTAACACCNCCCCCCCATAGAGTTAAATTTAATCTGTATGACTTCAACTTTATACACTGAAGCAATTTACATAAATCTCAACAATGTGGCTCCATGATTTCACAATGCTTTCATCACTGTTAAGGATATGCAAGTTGACCTCTCTGACCTTGACCTGTGACCATGCACTAATACAGTGACATTCCACTGCCAGGAACCCCAGAGGGGTTGATACCGAACACTTTTTCAACAAATCTACAACTTGTCTCACCAATCAGTTGTAGCAATATTTTACACATGACTCCCTGTACACGGGATGTAGACTTACCATATTTCTAGCACCTTCATCGTCTCTTCGCCTGCGACTTCTATAGCTCCGAGGCATCCTACAAACACAAACAGTATATCAAGTTTGATCCTGCAGGATCTTTCAATCTTGTTTACCTATTTTTTCATCAAGAGGGATGAATGCTTGAAAATAAATTACTGGAATTAATTTTAACCAAGATAACAGATGAACCACTGAAATCCCTTGATTTCAAAATAATTTTGGTATTTTGGAAACCAGTTTTTGGTAAAAATCTGTCTATGAGATTTATTATGGATTAAGACATTAGCTTATTTTTTTATTTTTTTTAAATCATCTTTAATCAAAATAAATTCTTTACTCTATTATATGAAATAAGAAGTTTTGAAATGTAATTTATTTAAAAAGCTATAAAAAGGTAAAATCAAATCTACAATGAAAATTCTTCCGATTCAGGACGGCTGGTTGTGGAAGGAGTATGCAAAATGCCCTTACCGTTGTGATAAATTATCCGATTGTCTATTATTGACTGTGATATTGGAATTATTGTCCGTAACTGGTTGTGTTTGGTGCTGTTGTTGCTGAACTGATGAATGCACCATGTGAGAGTGGTTCATATTAGAGTTATCCCCCCTTCGGCTATCACGGTGGAACGGGGAGTGATGCCCCGATATCTGTGAACTGTCAGAGTTGCGGGGACTTGTGCGGTGACTACCGCCACCTCCGCCTCCTGTGTTGTCACCACGGCGATCCATTGATCCTCCTGAAGGTCCCTGTTGGCGGTCCTGGTTCGGACGGTTATCTGAATGCATACGGTGCTCTTGGTTAAGTCGAACAGGTCGCTGGTTTCTACTGCAAACAGAAATTAAATTCCAAGTTAAACTTTTTTGTAACTAGACTGTTCTTTAGGAGTAAACATGAAAACCCTTCCTGTTTTTTTTAATTTACAAATGCACAGCAAGATGCATTAAACGTTGTCATTAGCCTTTGATTATTGTCAACAAGCAAGATTATCTTGTGTATATGACACTGATTGTACAACAGAAATTCAGTGTTTAGTTTACCAGATTTACCATAACAAGTAACTAGAAGAATATGACATTTTATGATTGTATACACTTCTTTGGTAGTGAAGGCCTTGGTAGCTAATCCAACACAACTGAACATTTTAAATTAAACAGCTGGCTAAATTAAAGAACAGTTAAAATTAAACAGTTGGCTAAATTAAAGAACAGTTTAAATTAAACAGCTGGCTAAATTAAAGAACAGTTTAAATTAGTCAGCTGGCTAAATTCAAGAACAGTTTGTTTAAATTACTATAATAAAGGCCGGTTGCTATAGAGCAGCAACATCTCAATGCAGTGCCCTAATGATCTACAGACCTGTTTCTGTTGACGTTGTTGTACTGGTGCCGAGGCCCTGAGTTTAACTTGGCGACACTAGTAGCCTGGTATCCATTGATTGCCAAAACCTGAAACACAGAACAGATTCATCAGCATCTCTTACACCATGGTCCTGGTGTTCTGTACAGGATAGGCAGTTAATGTGCAATACACAAAAGGTGTGCAGAAAAAGATTTCAGCGAGTGTGTTATATTTCTACAAGACTCTTAAAAGCATTGATCTACTGCCATATTTTCAATTATATATAACATTTCAACATATTCCCTAAAAAAATATCTATTATTTAAAATTTACAATTAGGTATGTTCAATTTTCTTCACAAATTATTCTAATTCAGTATTCAAATTCTTAAAACATTTCAGCACTGTTAAACTTGGCAATTTTCTTCAGATAATTTTGTTACATAACTTAATACATAATTATACTTCAGGTATATATTAAATAAAGTGATCTATTAAAAGCATGTTAGGCACTTGTTTTAATCAGCATCTGAATCATAACGATAGCCCTTTAAATAGACGTATTAACCAATCCACCCCTACAGTCACATTTGAACCTTACCAAATCAGAGAGTGGGCATGGTCCAGTTTAGATATGTAGGGGTGCATAAAGTAATGAACACTACAATACTGTATACTTTCTTTCCTTCTTGGTTTCATTCAAGCGTATGTAATGTTTTTAATAAACATGAGGGTTACATTATGATTTTTAAATATATAAATATCATTCTAGTCATACATACTTCAAGCTGAATTTATAAACAAGCAAAATTATTCTACAACTGTCAATAAAGCAATAATAACCATTTCTTAACTGTTTGAGCATGAAAAAAGGCATTGAACCTCAAGTTTAAAAAGAATAATGTCTATAAAAATATTCTCAACCTTTCTATAACCAAATTATCTAAAATCTAGAACTATTGTCTAAAATGTTATCAAATTACAACTCGGTTAAGGTATAAGAGAAAAATATTGAAAAAAGTTTTAATAATAGACGTTTGAAAAATCTTGAATCAAAGATCACATGCAATTGATAATGATACTAATTAGATAATAAATCGGAATCTGTAATCAACAATAAATCACCTCTATATTCAGGATTCATAAAGAAATAAACACAAGTACAAGTATAATATCTAAAACCCTAATAATTTATATCTCAACCTGATCTCATTACATCACTACCTATCCCTATCTCACAGTGAAGGAGAATCTTTCAACACTATCATATCTTTGTGTAAAGGGAATTCCCATCTTGTTTGATTTCTACATTACAACACCATATTTAATCAAGGATCAAGGTATTTCATCATTTTGCATTTATCCTGAGCAGTTCCTGTCAATAAATATCCAAATTTGACGTAACATGCCTTATACAGGTATTATTACAATACAGTTCCAGGTTAAAGATGGTATTACGATTAAGGGGAGATAATTTGTAGTGAGAACTGGGAAAAGATAATCGACAGAAGGGCAGTGCTGACAACAGAGATGAAGGGACATCATGTGCGAGGTTTTGTAACAAGGCTGCAATACTTGCTTATCTCCATGATATCACAATACAAAACACACAATCACATCAACAGATGCAGCTCTACATAGTCAACTTCATGAAGGAATTTTACAGCCCACAAATTTTCATACAGGTTCTTTAGATATGTACAACCCTATAGCTATGACTGCATGAAAAAAGAAACAACATCTACTATACAAACCCAAATTGATGTACATTACACCCCTTAACACACAGAGCTGCACCTACTATGTACAGAAGTCTATGAACAACAAACAACTGTGTGAAAAACATACACGAGTGTATGAACACAACTGTATGAATGACAAACAAATCTGAACAAAGACACAGGTATGAATAACACAGCCGTATGAATGATGTGCCTATCTGTATGAACAACATACACAACTCTAGAAATGACACATAACTGTATGAGCCCATATACATAAATATTAGTTACGAATGCATACATGTATACAACCTTAAAACCTGAAGAATGTACACAGAACCTCCATGACACAAACAAGACATGTTCATCTGTACAAGATTTCTGACAATAGAATATCATAAGACACGCACACACACACATGTTACAACACTGTATACTGAGCTGTCTTATCTTATATCAACCAATTTCAACTCTGACAATGTTTCTGTTGGAAATTAGAATGTATGTAAATATTACATAAATCGTTTGCATTACGTTTGGTTCAAGATGAAATTTAATGTTGAACGCATGCCTCTTTAAAAACTCTCATAGCAAAACAATATCTTTACTGTTGTACAAAGTAAGTAATGATCAGCTTATAAAAATGTCTCGACATGAATTCTTACAATACAATATTTATGTATTGGATTTGATATTTCTTCAATTTCGTTCCAATTAGTTCAATTATATTTCTGTCCAAGGAAAAATCATGAAGATTGTTCTGTTTACAACTATTCCATCATAAATTGTAGAGGGGCGGTGGTGTCACCTGTATAAATATATTGTAAGTGGCAGGGATCAAGTCCAGGTCTGCCTACTTCTTTATTCCGTCTTTGCGTATTGCAGAGTTATCTTCTCTTGTGAACAGGTATTGATTGTTACGTCATTGGTTTGTGTGAGAAAATTACATGGGTTTTTTTCTCCAAAAATTGATGACGTTACTCTCACAAACAAATCACGTAACAATCAATCCCTGCTCACAAGAGCAGATAACTCTGCAATACGAAAAGACGGAATATTAAATCATTCGCAATATTCTGATGGGCAAAGGGTCCGTTTAAACTTATATGCCTCCCATTCAATTTGTTTTGGAACACCCCTCACAGGAATTTGTTTTTAAAAAGTCCAATGCACAACAGTTTATAGATTTTGCGTTACGAAACCTTCCGTTTGAATTTGATTAAATACAGCTTGGATTAGATTTCAGTCGTCCTGGTTGTAATAAAACGCAGCTCAGTATACAACAGAGTTTCACTCTCCTGTCTAATTCTCTCTACACAAAAGTGGTTACAGCCCAAATCTGAACCTGTTTAAAGTTTAAATGACAAACCTCTTTCATCAAAACCTGCCCCATCTCAGTCAGGGTTACTATGTGATCCTATAGGCAGTTCAAAATATGAAACAGAACCCAAAAAATTATCAGTGATGTCCCTTTCACCCCTTAGACATGGATATAGATAGGGATGAAAGGGGATATAATAAAATTATTAAACTCTCACTAAATAAATAATGAGATATATTTTTTGCAATGAAATATTAAAAGCATTTTATTTTTATGTATGGTATAAAAAGGTAACATTATCTTGAAATTGTTGAAGAGCTGTTATTTTACATGTTTATTATCACAGATCATAAAAAAAATTGTTCCCCTTCATACCTAAATATCATTTATACAACTTATTCTAAATTAGTTATATTTCCTTAAATATCTAACACTTTTTGCTTCACAAATAGCCAATTTAAGCGACACATATTGTTAAAGAGCTGTTATTTTACATGTTTATCATCTCAGGCCAGAAAAATGTTTCTTCCCCTTCGTACCTAAATATTAATTATTATTCATTCTAAATTAGTTATATTTCCTTAAATATCTAAATTCTTTTTGTTTCACAACAGCCAAATTAAGCGGAACAAAAATGACAGTTATTATCTCATAATAACAAAACTTAAACCGCAAAACAATTACTACGCTATTAAATGCTGTCAAACTCCAAACATATAAAATGGTATTAGTGGGAGAAACAGAGGGTGTCTCAATTTTCATCAGGACACTATTATTATCAAGAGAGCAGTGTCAGGTCAAGGTCAAACAAAACTGAAAACAAGAAGTACCATGAATTGAGAAATATCCACAGCCGAAGTCTTCATATCTCACACTTAATTTTGTACATAACGTGCGTAAAGTCGTATTCTTTTTCTGATCATATCTGACATCAAACGTTAATCACCTGCTTTTTAAGCATGCGAAAAACTCACTGTTGGTGTTGTGGTATTATCTACATTTCTAAAATGTGATTTTAATTATTTTTTCCAAACTTTTATTGCGATTGACAGAAAGGGGACCAATTCATGACAACTGATGGATTTATTTTAAAGACATTCTACTTCCTTACAAGTATTTGCTGAAATTCATGTGTCTCTGGTTTCCTCAGAAAGGAACAGAAACTTTAGAGTGTGTAATTTTATAGGCAACATTATATTTAAGGAAAAAAGAACCTAAAACTTGATTCTCTTGAAATGAGGGGGTTCTATTTCCAAAGTAGGGAAAATCTACACCTAGTTGACCTTCGAGCATAAAACAAAATCATCCAAATGTAAAGAGTGAAACGACTTTTGAGATAATTGATTTAAATTTTGCCCACAAGTACGAAACAATTTCAACTGTTAACTCATTTACCCCTGAAGACACATTTGAACTCTTCCAATTCAAAGGTTGGAATAGTTCATTATGAAATTTCAGGGGTGAATGAGTTAAAGACAACAACCAAGGAACTTGTAGCACTTTCACAGATCTAGCACATCTCTCTTCCAACCCTTTAAATGTTTATTAAACTATAAGAAATAAGAAAGTGAAGTGTTTCACATATTCCCGCCCCTCCTGTTCATTTCCGTAAATGCCATTTTCTTTCTCAATTCATGGTAGCATCATGGTGTACAACTACTGCAGCCTTGGTTAAATCAATGTGGTTTTGGAGTAACAATAACCCTTTCATCTCTATGACTCCAAGTGGGACTCTTCACAGCTTTGGCCTGCATCAGTCTCATGAAGTCTATTGGGGTGGAAGAGGAGGAGGAGGAGGGAGTCGTAATTACCATACTGGGATCCAGTAGAGTCGGACTAGAAACGTTTACATTTGTTGGCCATGATGGCAGCAGGGCAGCATTGGGGAAAAATGGAAGTGTCTGAAAAAGAATCACATAATGTTTAATCAGTATTGGGAAAAAATGGAAGTGCCTGAAAAAGAATCACATAATGTTTAATCAGTATTGGGGAAAAATGGAAGTGCCTGAAAAAGAATCCAATAATGTTTAATTTCATGTCCTGTAAATGTACAAATTTTAGTGGTGTTCTAATTTTAGTGTGTGGCAGGATTGAATTTTATCAAATGTATTTGTAATGGAATGTCCAGTATAGAAGTCAGTAGTGTAAAGTCAGTAAATATCTATTATCTTGGCGCGCAATACCTTTGTTCGACTAGATAGACAAGAGAGCGACGACAGCGACGACTGACAAGAGTGTAAGTGAGAGATGAATGTGTACAGGAGCTGGACAAGGCGTTAAGCCTTCTGCCACACAGAGGGTAAGATTTATCTACAATAAACCACTGGTTCAGAATCAAACGTTGAGCTTGGGTTGTTAATTCATCCCCAAATAGCCCTTGGTTTCAAGTGCTTTTTCATTTGTTGTACATAGCGTACTTTTTTCTACTGCATATATAGTAAGTGTTGCAATTCATCAACTTACAAATATCAATTTACATCTGTTACAATTTGATAACACAATTAAATGTGTCCACTAAAATAATTACTCTTGCAGTATCTGCAAAAATAATCAGTTTTTTAATTTATGTACCAGTTTTATTTCACAATTGATAGCAAAAGTTGGTGTTTACAATCTGTGCTGATCAGTTTTTTTTCCAAAACTTGATTCCATTCCACTTTAGTTTCACTCTAGTTACCCAACACATCTTGTTTTATCTGGTAATCCCATTCTACTAAGTTTGGATACGAGTACAAAAAAGAATTATTTTCAACGACAAAAAATCTGGTCACGACGGGAAAAGTTTCCAATGCATAGTAATGGGTTTTGACAGAGGTACAGGCATCCATAAACAAGCCATTCGGATTGATATGTCTAACCTGTGCCCCACTTTGACCATCAATGCACATATCAGAGAAACTTACTTAAATGCAAAAACTTTATGATGATGGAGAATCTGACAAAGTCGATAGACCACGAAAGGTAGGCAACATCCAGCATTTGATGTATGGGTTGAGATGTACTACCTAAGATGTATCTATGGTCCAAGTTTGGTTGGTCTAGCACTTATACTTTCAGTGAAGCTAAGTTAAGCACTAAAACTTGATGTTGGCGCCACCGCCGGAAAACAACACCTTAGTCTCGCTTTCGCTACTTCGTGGCGGCGAGACAAAAAAATCCTCAATTTTACGTACCTGCTGACCATTGATGTACGGCGTCATTATGGGCACCTGTTGCTGCACCTGGTACTGTGTCTGTTGCTGTGTTTGTTGTTGTGACTGCTGCTGCTGAACAACCACCTGCTCTGCCTGTGAGACAGGAACAGCAGGAGGGGAGGTCACTCCAGCCACTGTCTGTTGTTGTGTTTGTTGTTGTTGTTGCTGCTGCTGTACAGCCTGTTGTTGCTGGTGATACTGAGGTCTGTAACCATTACGTGGATACGTCATCCGTATCAGAGGCTTGGCTTTGATTCTTGCCTAAAATACAACAAAGGGATTTTATGTTAAAACAAGTTGACTATAACCAAGTTCTAAATAGGCGACTCAATAGGAATATTGAAATAAAAGACTGCAGAACAGAACAATTATTAACATCATAAAGCGAGCATTGAAAAAGGCATATCCTAAATATAGCATCAATGCAAAATGGCAATAATATCAATTCAAGTGAAATTGTTATTTTCATTTTTCTTTCACCAAAATTATATATATATATGAAAAATATATGAGCCCTAAAACATCTGGAAAACTAGATCTCTTTCCTATTTTGCAGACATTAATTTTACTGCTGTCTTGCAAGACAGAAACAGATAGTAATAACCTTGAACTATGAACTTTATCCCCTTGACCTATAATTATCTCCCCTGGATCACAAACGTCTACCCAATGCCCTACTAGAATTTATGTTATTTCTGTGCTTCAACGTGTCTAAACGTTAATATCTTGGTACCAATTAATGTTGACTTGCTTTGTTAAAATGTAGATCCAAAATCCAGTTTACTACTGGGATTGATTGATTATAACAGGGCTTTATGGCTTTGCAACAGCTATGGTCATCACATGACACGCCTAGATCGCAAAATTATAATCCATGTAAATTTAATGTTTTAATTTTGGGTAAAAAAATCGCAAATAAATTGTATTATTATCCACATTCAACACGGAAATATTGATACTTTACAAATTTCCTGATCTGTTAGTGACCATTACGACAGTACGTGATACCTTACAAATTTCCTGATCTGTTAGTGACCATTACGACAGTACATGATACCTTACAAATTTCCTGATCTGTTAGTGACCATTACGACAGTACATGATACCTTACAAATTTCCTGATCTGTTAGTGACCATTACGACAGTACATGATACCTTACAAATTTCCTGATCTGTTAGTGACCATTACGACAGTACATGATACCTTACAAATTTCCTGATCTGTTAGTGACCATTACGACAGTACATGATACCTTACAAATTTCCTGATCTGTTAGTGACCATTACGACAGTACATGATACCTTACAAATTTCCTGATCTGTTAGTGACCATTACGACAGTACATGATACCTTACAAATTTCCTGATCTGTTAGTGACCATTACGACAGTACATGATACCTTACAAATTTCCTGATCTGTTAGTGACCATTACGACAGTACATGATACCTTACAAATTTCCTGATCTGTTAGTGACCATTACGACAGTACATGATACCTTACAAATTTCCTGATCTGTTAGTGACCATTACGACAGTACATGATACCTTACAAATTTCCTGATCTGTTAGTGACCATTACGACAGTACATGATACCTTACAAATTTCCTGATCTGTTAGTGACCATTACGACAGTACATGATACCTTACAAATTTCCTGATCTGTTAGTGACCATTACGACAGTACATGATACCTTACAAATTTCCTGATCTGTTAGTGACCATTACGACAGTACATGATACCTTACAAATTTCCTGATCTGTTAGTGACCATTACGACAGTACATGATACCTTACAAATTTCCTGATCTGTTAGTGACCATTACGACAGTACATGATACCTTACAAATTTCCTGATCTGTTAGTGACCATTACGACAGTACATGATACCTTACAAATTTCCTGATCTGTTAGTGACCATTACGACAGTACGTGATACTTTACAAATTTCCTGATCTGTTAGTGACCATTACGACAGTACGTAAGTGCTACGGCTTACCAGTATAGGTTTATTGAGGAAGGTGCACTGTTCCTCACGTAGGTACTGATACGCCTGCTGGGCACTCGCATCCGAGTCAAACGTCACGTACCAACTGTCATTGGCTGCAAACTCACAGCTCACAAACCTTGGACAACTCTCCCCTTTGAACAAATTTTTCACATCCTGTGCAAAAATACAAAACAGATTCTAGTTATTTCTCCAAACACACCATATTTCTTTCTGATCAAATCAATTGAAAAAGAAAACAAATTATCTGTCAACAATATACCTTAGGTAAACCATAATAATTAACCCTTTCACCCCTGAGGAACTTAAGTAAACGTTTCTGTACATTGATCTGGAGGAGTCCATAATGGCCTGCAGGGGTGACAGGGTTATTAGTGTTGAATCAAATCAATCATTTATCAGTTATGAAGCCCAGAGATTCTGACACATATAGTTTCCGACTCTTAAGTATGTGATGGGTTTAATGCAAGATAATGAAACTGCAATAGATATGGGTGGGCTGTTATAAGGCATGGACTTAATATTCAGTGGCGGATCCAGAGGTTTTTTTTGGCTTCAACAAACCCCCCACTTTGAGAGTTTTCTTTAAAAATAATCACCATTTTCCTCAATTTTCCCCCACATAGGACCCCCCCCCCCCCCAGGATCCGCCACCGATTTATTGCCACTAAATATCTACTGTTTATTAGGCCATAATGATAACGGAAAATAGATAAAGGGTGAAAGAAAACATGCTATAAAATGAATGAGTTTTATTTGGTAATGCATTCAGACAATAAATGATGATTCTATATAGCATTTTTGCCTAAAAAACCCTTAATTCAGAAATTCTCCAATATTTCTGCCTCAGAAAACAGTGTCGAGACTGACCAGATTTTACTACACTGTGCTTGTGAATATATGTTTAATACCTTTCACCTATAAGCTGTCAACTTTTTTCCCCAGACAATGTCCCTTTGACATGCCTGGCTAAGGGAAAATCCTAAAATTTGAGAGCAGTGGGCCATTTTCAGTAATTGTTTGTCAATATCTTGTTTGTCAATATCAAAATTAAGAGGGGCCATTCTATGTACAATTAAAAGAAAATTGGAAAATGGAGGGGTCCATTTCAGTTTTGAGGGGTCAATGGCCCCCTCCAGGATTATCCCTGCAGTGGTTCAGTTACATTACCTCTAAAGGTGTGGACTCGGGAATCTCACGGAGAATCACTATACATCGATTGTGATTCGGACGAACCTTTTCACATTTCCCATCTACTTCATGTACTTGAACATTTGGTAGTTCTGTAAAATATCAAACAGAAATGTGTATTAACCTTTCATTTAAATAAAATATTGATATACAGTTCTTATTTCGAAAACATTCATCTCTTAGTCCACATTTCCTCATGAATAGCAATCGTCCTAGTAACTCATTCACCCCTGAAATTTCATAATGAACTATTCTTACCGTTGAATTGGAGGAGTTAAAATGTGTCTTCAGTGGTGAAAGAGTTAATGGACTTAACTCCAATTGATTTCTCTTTTAAGTAACAACTCCTCCAAGCCAAGAACCTTTCACAATGGATTCAAGTTAACCAGAGTTTTGCAAAGGTCAAATTGATGATGGAACAAGTAAAGTTTTTAGAAATGTCCCTAAAAATATGCACAATCAAGAAAGTAAACACCTGGGCCTGGTTGTTCAAAAGCTTGTTAGCTTAATCACTGTTTAACGACCATCTTCAACCTTTAATAATTTTGTCAATATACAAGGTAAAATCTCACAATTTTGTTTGTAAACAATGTGCCCTGTTATTCAAAAGGTGATTAGCTTAATCAGTGAATTTACAGACAAAATTGTGATATTTTACCTTGTATATTGACAAAATTATTGAATGTTGAAAAATGTTGTTAAACAGTGATTAAGCTAACAGGCTTTTAAACAACAAGGCCCAGGTATGTCTAGTCTAAGCCAGGTAATATAAGTAGCCCGGAGCCATACCGCTCTATACAGGTGCGACACCAATACTCAGCCTGGTGTCAGATCTACTGAGGCTCCAGGCCTACTATAATAATAATAATAATAATAATAATAATAATGTTTATCAGGTAAAAGATCATGGGAAACATAAATTACATTATGCAAGCAATGAGATCACAGAATGGTATTTGATGGAAGACTAACCTTCAGATATCACAAAATGCATGACTAAAAATTATATTATTATTATTATCACAGTTTGTATGAATATCACATACAAATTTAGAGGTACAGACAGTGAATTATAATCTTGAACTGGTAATCTTTTACCTAGGATGGCCCATGAAAGTTTTGAAAAAACTTTTTTCCAATGGGGTCCTTTGGAAAAATTATTAGCAACCGGTCAAGATGATAGGATGGTTCTTATAATGAATACTACAATTATTAAAGGAACTTTAAGTGGTATAGGGTAATTAAATATTATAAAAAGACAAATTCATTTTGATGTTCCCTTTTAGCTATTTCCATCAAGTGATGTTTAACCTGAAGTTTAGATTGATGCTTTTTGTGTAGACATTTGATTGACCTAGGTAAAGAATTCCAGTCTCTGATTCCATTATAGAAACAAGAGTACCGCGGGGCGGAACAATGTACGCCCGTCAAATGCCATATCGTGTTATATACTTTCTTACATTGAAATAAGATCCGATCATTCTAAGAGTGGTTAGCCGACATGCTATAAAAAATGTAGGAGAAAATCAAATAATGAAATGAACAAAGGGCAACAACTTTTGCAAATAGCGTTGAATCAATTATTTTTTTAAGGGAGACATAACTTCATATCATGATTATAATGAATACAAAGTTTCAAAGAGATCCATTGAAAAATGTAGGAGGAGATTGCTGGACAAAAATCAAATACTGAAATAAACAAAGGGCAATAACTTTTGCAAAAATTATGATTATTTAGCCTACCAAGTTTCAAAGAAATTTGTCAAAAAATGTAGGAGGAGATCTCCAGGCAAAAAAAAATTCAAATACTGAAATGAACAAAGGGCAATGACTTTTGGGAAAATTGTCGAATCAAAATTCTTTAAAGGGAGACACATCTTCATATCATGATTATAATGTATACCAAGTTTCAAAGAGATCGGTCGAAAAATGTAGGAGGAGATTGCCGGACAAACAATAGTTTATGCCAGATGGACAGACAACCCCATACCATAATACTTCCCGTCAAATTTGACAGGCGTATAAAAATGTAATAGGAACCTTTAACTGGTGCTGCATCTTTCAAAAATCTGGCAGGAATACTGTCTTGACCTGTAGTTTTTCCACTATTAAGATTGCATAATTCTTTAAAAACAAAATCTTCTGAAACATTTCTATATAAGATATGATATATGTTTTGGATAGAAACAACAACACCTACTGTACCTTATCCACAGCTGGTACTATAAACCAAGGACCTCACCAATTATCATTCATATTCAGAAATCAACACCTAGCACATCATACACAATAGGAATCTATGATTCCGTAGAGTGTTTTTTTTTTAAATTTATTTTCTTAATTATTCTGATGTCAAACTTTTATTGTTTAATTGAAATTAAACCCACAAACAACTGTAATCGTAAACAGAAGGCTACAACTCTGAGCCTTTGCAGTATTAATTGTTGAGGTAGCAAAAAGGATTCTTACCAGAGTATTTTAACCCACTCACCCCTAAAGTCACATTTGAACCTTACCGAATCAAAGACTGGGCAAGTCCAGTTTAAGTATGTAGGGGTGAATGAGTTTAACCTGCTCCCTGCCCCATTTAATCCTGCAGTTAACTCTTTTACTTGCACACTTTACTCATTAACTCACCTTTAAGTAATTCTGTGATAAGGTCAAGGTCATTTGTGAGCTGCTGAATCTGCTGTAGGTTGGCAACAGTTGCTATAGGAACATATTGGTCTGCATCCATCTGCGACTGCAGGTAGCGATCACTGGCAAGGCTCTCTCTGTAGAGGTAGAGGGGTCAGAGGTCAATCGAGGCCTGACACCATGTCTGACTTTCAAAGATTTCTAGACAAGCTGGTTAACGTTTTGCTCTTAAGTGGATATCAACTCGTTCATCCCTGAAGACACATTTGAACTCATCCAATTCAGAGGTTGGCATAGTTCATTATGATACTTCAGGGTTAAATAAGTTGACAATACTTGATTTGTTGATCATATATATGGTATACATCTCATATAAATAAGTTTTATAAGTGTGCAGTCAGGTGACCTTACAATACTAATAGCACAAAGTTTTACCAAACAAACTAACAAAACATTTTCCGAGAGAAAAAGTGTTATAAATGGCCTGGGTTAATCTCTGCTGTTTTTATGTTTTATATAAGAAATTTTACAGCATGTCAAGTTTTTATATTAATTTTTAAAAGTAGATAGCAGAATTATTCAGAATGAAGTGATTACTGCATCAATGTTACACATGTATATACCCTGTCTGTGTGGTCCTAACACAATGTCACACGGTATATACCCTGTCTGTGTGGTCCTAACACAATGTTACACGGTATACACCCTGTCTGTGTGGTCCTTAGACAATATTACACGGTATACACCCTGTCTGTGTGGTCCTTACACAATGTTACACGGTATACACCCTGTCTGTGTGGTCCAAACACAATGTTACACAGTATACACCCGGTCTTTGTGGTCCTAACAGTTTACCGTGACTTCTTGGTGAGTGATGGACCACCTTACCTGGAGAAGCAGTTTTCCAGCTGTTCCTTCAGCATCTGTCGCAGCTGGTCTTCAGTCACACTGTTGGCATTGACAATGTTGTCTTCTGCGTCTGTCGAACAGGGGAACAAAATGAAAAGAGAACATGGCGGAGTATATACATATAATGGATCTACCAGAAATTATTTTGGTATGTGTATTACTATTAACAGATCCAGTAGAAAGGGCCAAGCCACAAGCTCCATGATACACAGACGTCAACCTTGTATCTCGAGAGTATTTTCCCGTAAAATGTCACAAGGCCCGATTTCAGTGTGCGACATTTTGCCATCCCAAGGGGTACAGAACTTGGTAATTGTAGGTGACAGAGAATTCAAGATATGCCAAGTTCAAAGAGACAAACAGTTAACCAAAGGTCGTAACTATAGCGAGGGATGAGACCCAATTTCTGTGTCCGACACTTCACTCTCCCAAAAGGTATCAAATTTCTTAACTGGAATTGCCAGAATGTATGAGATACGCTCTTGATAAAATGGTACAGTGATAGACTGAGGGACTGAAGGATGCATTACTAACATAGTACCAGTGCGGGAACAATGATGTTAACGTGAGCCACTACCCAACAACAGTGTTCTCCACTGGGAACAATGATGTTAACGTGAGCCACTTACCAACAACAGTGTTCTCCGCTGGGAACAATGATGTTAACGTGAACCACTTACCAACAACAGTGTTCTCCGCTGGGAACAATGATGTTAACGTGAGCCACTTACCAACAACAGTGTTCTCCGCTGGGAACAATGATGTTAACGTGAGCCACTTACCAACAACAGTGTTCTCCGCTGGGAACAATGATGTTAACGTGAGCCACTTACCAACAACAGTGTTCTCCGCTGGGAACAATGATGTTAACGTGAACCACTTACCAACAACAGTGTTCTCCGCTGGGAACAATGATGTTAACGTGAGCCACTTACCAACAACAGTGTTCTCCGCTGGGAACAATGATGTTAACGTGAGCCACTTACCAACAACAGTGTTCTCCGCTGGGAACAATGATGTTAACGTGAGCCACTTACCAACAACAGTGTTCTCCGCTGGGAACAATGATGTTAACGTGAGCCACTTACCAACAACAGTGTTCTCCGCTGGGAACAATGATGTTAACGTGAGCCACTTACCAACAACAGTGTTCTCCGCTGGGAACAATGATGTTAACGTGAGCCACTTACCAACAACAGTGTTCTCCGCTGGGAACAATGATGTTAACGTGAGCCACTTACCAACAACAGTGTTCTCCGCTGGGAACAATGATGTTAACGTGAGCCACTTACCAACAACAGTGTTCTCCGCTGGGAACAATGATGTTAACGTGAGCCACTTACCAACAACAGTGTTCGCCGCTGGGAACAATGATGTTAACGTGAGCCACTTACCGACAACAGTGTTCTCCGCTGGGAAGGTTGTGACGGCAGGGAGCTGGTTGTCAGTGTAACTGGAGGAGACATCGCTGGAGAGGGGCGACTCAGCCGAAGTATCTGCCCCTCCCACTTCTCCCTTACCTACATCACCATTGGCATGCTGGTACTCTGCAATAACAAAGCATTAATTAGATCAGTCTCAAAGTCATGCTGGCAGTGTAGACATGTCTACATCGGTGGTAGGGGAATAGGTATTTTGAGATGTGGAATTTGCCACTTACCAATAGAAACCGTTTCTAATGATGGTGATTACGATGTATAATACATTTGCAGATACATTTGCTGTATACAATTTATCCTCTGATGATTTAGAAATAGTTGTCCGTCTCCAGCTGCTATCCAGCTATCCATCACAAAACTATTAAAGATCTGTACAAACTACATCTTACATTGATGTTAATCCGAAAGGGAATTTCAAGAAAGCAAGTTTTTAATGTGTGAAACACAGTAGTTGCTTGTTGAAGCACATGACTCAAAAATAAAAGTATTAAAGAGAAATTACCTTAAACAGAGCATCTAAAGTATATTTCCAGGAGCAAGTGAAAGATTTGAGCTTTTTACAAGAGTTAGCTGGAAAGTGGTTGTTACAAGGTTTACCCCACCATTTTGAATTGTGAAGATTTTTACGGGAGAAAAAAACATTTTTCTTCACCTGTAATTCCGACACAGATAAGTATTTTTAATTTTAATTTTCTTTTTCCTGAGCTGTTCTTTCCGTCATTATTTCTTTATTATTATTATATATATATTTTTTTTTTACCTTCCAATCAATATTTCATTATTAATGCTACCGGTAGTTTCCCTTTTTTTCCCTCTAAACCTTTCTGCCTTTCAATATTTCAGTCGTTATTTTTCGGGTTTTTTCCTGACATTTTCTTTCCATCAAAATTTCCTTATTTATGTTCTTTTTCATTTGGTTTTTTACCCTTTCTTCCCTTCAATACTTCTAATCATCATTCATTATTATTTTTTTCTTTTTCATGAGATTTTCTTCCCTTCAATATTTCCTTATTTATGTTCTTTTTCATTATTTTTTTTACCCTTTCTTCCCTTCAATACTTCTTTATTATCATTCATTATTATTTTTTTCTTTTTCATGAGATTTTCATGAGATTCTCAATGTTTCCTTATTTCCCAGAAGCAGGCTTTGTGGGTAAGACCAGTCTGTCTAGTTCAGACGTAACTGTACGTAGTACACTGTCCACGTCCCAGCAATTATCAGCTTTAGTTTCTATCAAGTGTGGATCTCTTACACAAAAACATTTTTCAATCTGTATGGAAAGGACAGATAAGTGACACACTTCCCTATTTGTCTCACTGAGTTGAGACTTTTCTGTGACAGGGAAACCAGAGACAATCGAAAAAGAATAGTGAAATTAAATGTAACACTGAGGAAAATTCAGAATACCCGTGTTCCTGCTTTGTATTTCTATCATAAAATTATTTTTACATAAAGGTAAAACGTTCTGACATATACATATATACCACAGTGTCTCACAGAGTATATTTTACCTTGCATCATTTAGCATGTTATTTGTATGAAGCTATGCTGTATGCTAAGATATCAAATCAGAAGGGGTTGTTTTTACTATATCATTTCAAGTTCAAGACAACATTATTATATGCAGGTAAGTATAAATCCACCAGTGTGGTGACACCCAGAGCTAGTACATTTTATGAAAATTTCATAAAAAAAATCAATATTTACTATGAAGATATAGATTGGCCTTGTTTGGTTTGGTTTGTTTGTGTTTTACGACCTATTAACAGCTATGGTCATTTAAGGACGTGCCAGGTTTTGGTGGTGGAGGAAAGAGGAGTTCCCGGAGAAAAAACACTGACCTACGGCCAGTATCTGGCGACTGCCCCACATAGGTCTCGAACCCGCGACCCAGTAGTGGAAGGCTAGTGGTAGCAGAATGTCAGACGCCTTAACCACTTGGCCACCACGGTTTTGGTAAATGGTTATTAAAATGTTATCTATCAAAATGCTAGAAACAAACTAGTTACTTAACTGATTTCGCTCTTCTTACAATTGCCCCACCTCTACTTACCATCATTTGCATTGACTCCATCCCACGTTGAGGTGTCAGGCTGAGGTTGAGTTGTGCTGGTTTTATTGCTGAGCGAGAAGACGGTAGCATTTGGATTTAACCCAGCAGCTGTCTTCGGTGTGACCTAAAAGCAACAACAAAAATATTGCAACAAAAATTTATCATTTATTCAATTGCTAGGCAGCATACTGTAAAATCACATATTTTGGTGTCGCTAAAGTTTTGTGGTTTCCCGAAAAATTACCATTTGGTGGAAACATAAATTTGCTGATTATGTCAAACCTGTAATTATTTCACGAACCTATGAATTCGAAGATGAAACACGAAAATTAATGATTTCACAGTAGTCCTTCCTTACGTTACATCAACCATTGTAATATCACAAATGACATCACAAATACACAGCAAAGGACAAACCACTTCTTTCCCTTCCGAGTTTTTCCCAGTTTATATATATATATTCACATTAATGACACTTACTTCAGATGTCATACACAATGGAAATCACTGCTCTTCTGTTTTACAAATTTCCTTTATAACTCCTATACATACACATTAATTTGATTGTAAAAGAGAAGAAGTATTCTATGCATATTTTCAACATTTCAGAAAACCAGTTACTAGTTCAGGTACTGCATTTAAGGCAGATTCTTGGGTACATAGGCCCCCTAAATCATACACATTTTTTGCCATAATATTAATAATTTTTAACGAGTTAATAAAATAGGTTTATAAGAAGCACTGTTCACAACCAGCTAATTTACAATGGCTTTCTCCAGACAGTCTGCCCATTAAAAATCCTAGATCTAGTCATTTCAAGTCTATATAAATCCTAGATCTAGTCATTTCAAATCTATATAAATCCTAGATCTAGTCATTTCAAATCTATACAAATCCTAGATCTGGTCATTTCAAATCTATACAAATCCTAGATCTGGTCATTTCAAATCTATACAAATCCTAGATCTGGTCATTTCAAATCTATACAAATCCTAGATCTGGTCATTTCAAATCTATACAAATCCTAGATCTGGTCATTTCAAATCTATACAAATCCTAGATCTGGTCATTTCAAATCTATACAAATCCTAGATCTGGTCATTTCAAATCTATACAAATCCTAGATCTGGTCATTTCAAATCTATATAAATCCTAGATCTAGTCATTTCAAATCTATACAAATCCTAGATCTGGTCGTTTCAAATCTACATAAATCCAAGATCTAGTCATTTCAAATCTAAACAAATCCTAGACCTGGTCATTTCAAATCTATTCAAATCCTAGATCTGGTCAATTCAAATCTATATAAATCCTAGATCTAGTCATTTCAAATGTATGTCTTGAGCTCCGTCTTCAGTCAATGAAAATGTTCCGTCGATGCCACACCATTACTAACAGTTTGCGACGTCATTGATTGGGTAACCCAGATGCTGCATCAATGGAGTGTAGTCTGTTCTAGAAGGCATTATGTCGCTATTCAATGGAAATCTTGTAATTGAGTTGTGTTTAAAATCTGAAATAACTGCCGCAGAGACCGGCGCATCGTACGACAGGATGGTAAGTGTTTGGTCTGTGGTCTGTTTAATTTGTTAGCACGTGTTAATGATCAGAAGGACTAATAATAGAGAATATGTACCCAATCATTCTGTAATAATCAATAAGTATAGAAATAGAACTCGGACGGTGATGGATAGATATGGGAGTCGGTTTACACTGCGTTTAACCCGATCCACGCCCCCACATCCAACAGAACCCTGTTTCTCAGCCATCTCCCTGACATCTTTCCTGCCTGCGAGCTCGGTCTTACCAATCTTACCTATAACAGGCACTGCCATTCATTCTTCAGTGATGTATCAATAATCTTAATGAGATTTTTAATTAACAATATCACCAATTTCTGGATAACATGCCAAAAATTATTAAAACAATCCATCAATTAAACAGGGTCCTTTTCATTTTCTTTATCATCTGTAAAATTTTCTTTCAACATTTAGTGATAGAGACTTTTAAAATTTGAAGTGGAAAATTTTTCAATTAGCATTTAGTCATCTGATTTTTTTTACATTGAAAGTGGAAATTTTCAATCAACATTTAATAACATTTTTTTTTAAATATTTGAAGTGGAAAATTTTCTATTTAACATTTAGTAATTTGAAAATTTTAAATTTTGAAAGTGGAAAATTTTCAATCAACATCTAGTATTATGATAATTTTTAAATATTTGAAGTGGAAAAGTTTCGATCAACATTGAGTTATCTTCTACCAACATTACGTGATCTGAAGTTTTTACATTTAACCTTCTCATCCCTATGTCAGTTTAGTAGACACTACCATGCATTGATCTGGATGTGTCCATTATGGTCTACAGTGGTGAAAGGGTTAAGCCAAAATAATCTACCAAGCATCACTGGGACTACATATATGGTGTATTAGACAAGTGGCTTCAAATTGTTTTAACAGTATTCTAATTTTAGCGTTTTCACCCTTTAAACATTGCACTAATTATGATTGTGCCAATAGAAGTTTCTGAAATCGTTTCCTATTGCATATAACTTTGCCATTATATCAATTTATCAATGCGCTAATCTGTTAAAATTGGATAATGCGCCAAAACATGTGTCCTCTAAAATAAGCACTCTTACAGTATATTCAGACGAACAAGAAAACTGATCAGCAATATGGACTTTTCTTGAGGTGAATATGTGATTTTAGGAATCCTAGATAGAGATCCGAGTCCAAATATAAACAAGTGCCACCTCTTCCTCCGTCGTGTTCCAGTTTATGGAGCCAGACAGCAAGTTAATATGAAATTATTGGTCTTGTACCAGAGGACGCCAGAATAAACTCATAAATATTATATTACTGTCTGTACGAAGATAGATATAGAATATATTGAATATCATCATATTACACAAGTATGACCAATTTTGCTTGCATTTTGAAGTGTGGAAACAATAGTAAATTTAAGAAAACAGACTTGCAAGTGAAATGTTAAGATACTCAATGATTAAAATAAAATGAATTTTTGTTAAAAATTATTTTGAAATGGCAAGAAATTACAACTAACCTGTCAAACGTTTCGACGTTTTTTTTCTTCAGAAATTTGCCTGGATGTCACTTTGAATTTTCGTTTATTATATTTTTCGAAATGGCAGGAAATTGCAACTGACCTGTCAAAACAATTCACTTTTTTTTGGACTGAAATTTAACGGAATGTAACCTTCACATGACCCTTTTGCATTGTTACATTACTTCAGCTGATCACTAGAAAGGATCCATTGTTTAACAATCTTTACTAGTGATAGTTCACTGAGGTAAATATTCTAAAACCGTATCCTCATACTGAGGTCTTTCCATATCTCACTAGTGACATCATTGCTTTCATTATGGAACCGACTTCCCGTACTTTGCAGCAGTGAAAATATCAATTTCGTCTATAAAAGATTTCCTACCTTTCACGTCCATTAAGACATTACTTTTGCTGTACTCATGAATTCACTGATATCACTAGTGACAACATTTGCTTTTATATTTTGGTAATTATTTTCTAAGGGGTGTAAACCCTTTCAACCCTATGTAACTTAAGTATACATTAAAAAAAGAGAAGACCTGAATATCAAGTTATCCCTAGATACAAAACTAGCCAGAAAGTCATACTGTATGTGCCTATAGCCATGAATAAGTTATCTCTGCCTCCGACGTGATTATAAATCAATAGCCACTTTATGCCATCCAATAATAACGTAATCAGTCTGTTTGTTACCCAACACTGGCCTCACCTTCAATATGATCCGACTCTTTTCAGGAAATATCATAATGAAATATTCACCATAAAATGAAAATTTTACAACATGATTTCATGGGAATTAAAACCAAATACTCCCTTGAGTTGGAAACGTGATAAAAATAAGTCTCTGATTTCAGGTATAATATATTGATGGAGTCAGAAATTATGTCTGCCATGACATTTACATTATTAATTTCCTCGCAAATCTCCCCTTATTAGCACTATGTGGTTTAATTTCCTCAATGAGAGTAATCAAAGACAAATGATAAAGCTTCATAAGTCAAGAGTTGAATCGGCCAGTCTATATTAAGTGGCAGTATAAACAATGTCCTATAAGGGGGGGTTGGATCACCATGGTTTATGTAGGAAAACTTTGTGAAAATGAGAATATTTATGCATTATAAAGCCAAGTTTCCACTACAAAGACAACATCTAATCATGATACATGTCCCCTACCACAACACATTGTCTAGTAATATAATACATGTCCCCTTCCACAACACATTGTCTAGTAATATAATACATATCCCCTACCACAACACATTGTCCAGTAATATAATACATGTCCCCTACCACAACACATTGTCTAGTAATATAATACATTTCCCCTACCACAACATATTGTCTAGTAATATAATACTTGTCCCCTACCACAACACATTGTCTAGTAATATAATACATGTCCCCAACCACAACACATTGTCTAGTAATATAATACATATCCCCTACCACAACACATTGTCCAGTAATATAACACATGTGCCCTACCACAACACATTGTCTAGTAATATAATACATGTCCCCTTCCACAACACATTGTCCAGTAATATAATACATGTCCCCTAACACAACACATTGTCTAGTAATATAATACAGCCCCCTACCACAACACATTGTGTAGTAAGAATACATGCCCCTACCACAACACATTGTGTAGTAAGAATACATGCCCCCTACCACAACACATTGTCTAGTAATATAATACATGTCCCCTTCCACAACACATTGTCTAGTAATATAATACATGTCCCCTTCCACAACACATTGTCTAGTAATATAATACATGTCCCCAACTACAACACATTGTCTAGTAATATAATACATGTCCCCAACTACAACACATTGTCTAGTAATATAATACATGTCCCCTTCCACAACACATTGTCCAGTAATATAATCCATGTCCCCTAACACAACACATTGTCTAGTAATATAATACATGTCCCCAACTACAACACATTGTCTAGTAATATAATACATGTCCCCAACTACAACACATTGTCTAGTAATATAATACATATCCCCTACCACAACACATTGTCCAGTAATATAATACATGACCCATAACACAACACATTGTCTAGTAATATAATACAGCCCCCTACCACAACACATTGTGTAGTAAAAATACATGCCCCTACCACAACACATTGTGTAGTAAGAAGACATGCCCCCTACCACAACACATTGTCTAGTAATATAATACATATCCCCTACCACAACACATTGTCCAGTAATATAATACATGACCCATAACACAACACATTGTCTAGTAATATAATACATGTCCCCAACTACAACACATTGTCTAGTAATATAATACATGTCCCCTTCCACAACACATTGTCTAGTAATATAATACATGTCCCCAACTACAACACATTGTCTAGTAATATAATACATGTCCCCAACTACAACACATTGTCTAGTAATATAATACATGTCCCCAACTACAACACATTGTCTAGTAATATAATACATGTCCCCAACTACAACACATTGTCTAGTAATATAATACATGTCCCCAACCACAACACATTGTCTAGTAATATAATACATGTCCCCTTCCACAACACATTGTCCAGTAATATAATACATGTCCCCTACCACAACCCATTGTCTAGTAATATAATACATATCCCCTACCACAACACATTGTCCAGTAATATAATACATGTCCCCTTCCACAACACATTGTCTAGTAATATAATACATGTCCCCAACTACAACACATTGTCTAGTAATATAATACATGTCCCCTTCCACAACACATTGTCTAGTAATATAATACAGCCCCCTACCACAACACATTGTGTAGTAAGGATACATGCCCCCTACCACAACACATTGTGGAGTAAAAATACATGCCCCCTACCACAACACATTGTGTAGAAAGAATACATGCCCCCTACCACAACACATTGTGTAGTAAGAATACATGCATCTGTCTAAACATCAATATCAAGGATCCATCACAACACTGGACATTGTCAGAGTGCATGTTTGTTCTTCAATTTATTAGGTGATGTCGACCTTACTGTCCGACTTCTGCAGGTCCTGGAGAAGTTGTAGTCAATACATGTCTGCTAACCTAACAAATTGTCCCGGTATGTGTCTTACTACAGTATGTTGTCTAGTTGTCTAACATTCATCAATAAGCTTTGATTTATCAGTTTAACCACAGAAACAGTTGCCTGAAGAGGGTTTCAAAGAATTGACCATTTACCCCTGGCCGTTACCTTTATGACGACAATACCGACACGCAAGTGGTATGAAACATGTCTAGTTATCACAATACATTCAAGCAATCCAGTTCTGATATTTCATGTACATGTGTTGATGTTCAGTAGAGCTAGTCCAGACAAGCAATGACTGCATATAGGCTCATTTAGCACAACCAGTGAAAAGTTTCACTGTGATGTTTTAATGAATTGTTTGCTATGCGTCTGTCACCTTCATCAGACAAATGACCAGTATGTACAATACAGTGCAAAATATGTACGAGTTGGCAATTCAATCACTGTCAATTAAGCTACGCTATAAGTGTATGTACACTTAGTTGTTATAAATGTATGAAGTGACAATCAAATTGAAGAATTGTTTTGGTTACACTTTAACTCATCCACCCGTGAAATTTCATATTGAACTATTCCAACCTTTGAATTGGACGAGCTCAAATATGTCTTCAGGGGTGAATGAGTTAATACCAAACTTGTACAACCTGAAAAAAATGTTTTAAAGAAACATTACAATGGTTCCCTTTATTTCAGTCTATATGCCACCAATCCTCTCAGTTGTACATCCATCTACTATGTTTGCAATGTCATTTAATACAATCTGAAAGTTCATACCTTTTTTTAAATCAAGCAAGAAATTTTGGACCAAACATTACAATTTACCAATGGGAACTGGGGATTTTGGTCCTAATATGGCTTCAAATTTACCTGTGCATTACAGTGATATTAACCTGTTTATGACAATGATATTTACCTGTTTATGACTGATATTTACCTATTTACCTGTGTATGATGGTGATATTTACCTGTGTATGGCAGTGATATTTACCAGTGTATATATTTACCACTGTACGGCAGTGATATTTACCTGTGTATGACAATGATATTTACCTGTGTATGACAGTGATATTTACCTGTGTATGACAGTGATATTTACCTGTGTATGACAGTGATATTTACCTGTGTATGACAATGATATTTACCAGTGTACAACAGTGATATTTACCTGTGGGGTAGCAGACTCAGGCTGAGCTGTGTCTCGATTCTGATTAAAACACACCACAAAAGACCGAGTTGAATAGTAATAGACATCCCCCGGTAACATGGGTTTGGTCCCTAAATGTTTCGTCACCAACTACACCTGCTCAGAAATGCCAGGTATCCTCATTTATCCAGGTGTATCAAAGTTTGAATAATAGTTATATCCTCGCTGGTCCAGGTGTATCGAAGTTTCAACAACACATCTATCTGCTCGTTAGTCCAGGTGTACCAATGTGAACAATACAGGTATTTCCTCAATTGTTTAGGTGTACCAAGATGCAAATAATACAAGTTTCTGGTTTGTCTAGGTATTTCTTCGTCTGAAGTATCAGCATTTTCACCAGTATTTCTCAAATCTTCAATAATTTTACATGTCTTGATTAACTGAAGTATTGTATGAAGAAGTGATGCGAACTTAAAACAGTCCACATTACTGTCAATTTATCATTCTAAAGTCTGACTCCACGTACAACGCTACAGGTAGGACTTCCAGGTAACTGTAATATGTATGTAACTAAGTATCATTAAGGTGTATTCATCCAGGTGTGTTCAGGTGACCATTGGTAGATCTATAGTAACAGTTTGTGATCAACACCGAGATCACCGACGGTTATATACTGTAATTGGATAGCTTTCAGTCCAGGTATGTCTTACAGTTGGACATCAGGTGAGCCTATGTACACAGATGTCTGACAAAGACTCCACCACTCTGGTCAAATGGTCAGCTTACTGGCTACACCTTAGCAGGGTAAGGTTACGTTAGAAATTATCTTCCTTGCATAATCAATTAAGCATTACTTCCTGAGGGAATTTTCTTCTCAGACGAAAGACTCAAGTGACATATTGGTCACAAATATCTACACAAAACAGGATTTCCCTGGAAATAGTACTGTCAACAGCAAAACAAACCTCCACGGTAGCTTTAACACGTGTCCGGATGTGTTTACAACCAGGTAGATTAGCGTGACGGCTACATGTTCTGTAGATTTGACCACCATATGCTGGAACCTCCACTCTGGCCCGGTCAGTAGGAGACGTAGTGGGCGGACCTCGACACCTACTCACAACTGTGTCCGTGATACACACAACAAAGTGACCGCTCCTGGACAAGACACTGACATTTATGTTAAGGCCACTCAAAACAGTCTAGTCCTTCGCTTTATTTAGTCAACACAACTTTTCCTCGTCACTTTAAACACCAGACTTGGGGTTGATAAATTTGTCCACCTTTACCAAGTGTTAATCTGCTTGTCCAACAAGGTAACATATTACACACGCCTCATCAGTCCATAATATATCCCACTCACATGTTCTTTAAAAGCTGCCGACCACTGAAGTCCACTTCAGTCCGATAGGTATTTACCTTAACAGATGACCAGGTGTCCGACAAGAAATGACAATAGCCACCATATGGTGTAATATTGGAGCATATCGCTTGCTCAGTGATGGCAGCCAGTGCAGTCAGCTACCCAACCTAGCTGTGTACAGGCCCGACATAATGCAGTATTCCCCATCACAGCCCACACTGTCACATCCGTACGTACGCCGTGGTTACTCCGTCAGTCTGCGACATCCACAACGACACACGACAACACACAGAGAAAGTGGCTGCTGGGCAGAATAATTATCTCACCACCAGAGTTCTGAGCAACAGTAGTGAAGTGATGGCAAGACTATCAATATCTTATTCTACTCACATCGTCACCAGATTCAGTGGCAAGTTAAAGGCTTAATGTCTGTAAGTAGATGATCCTGTTGTACAGACTCGGAGTGTTAGGACAATTGTAAATGATACTGTCGTACAGACGTCGAGTGTTGGGACAATTGTAAATGATACTGTTGTACAGACGTCGAATGTTGGGACAATTGTAAATGATACTGTCGTACAGACAACGAGTGTTAGGACAACTGTAAATGATACTGTTGTACAGACGTCGAGTGTTAGGACAATTGTAAATGATACTGTCGTACAGACGTCGAGTGTTGGGACAATTGTAAATGATACTGTCGTACATACAACGAGTGTTAGGACAACTGTAAATGATACTGTTGTACAGACTCCGAGTGTTAGGACAATTGTAAATGATACTGTCGTACAGACTTCGAGTGTTAGGACAATTGTAAATGATACTGTCGTACAACCGTCGAGTGCTAGGACAATTGTAAATGATACAGTTGCCGTCATCCTAAGTCACATAAGTCACAGATAATGAAGTTTGGACAATATAAGTAAAGGAAAAGTTTTCTTTCCTCAAAACACAGCACACTCTTTTATATTTAAGCAAGTAAGTGGCACTATTCTAACACTGGTCTTAATACCATTAAATAATACTATTTTCTCAGTCACATGACCACAGGAATATCATTAAAACCAAGAAATTTCTAGAAATGCTGAGAACAGAGTGGAAATCAACATTTTTATGGACGTACAAAACAGGAACTCGTAGCCAAGCTGATATATAAACAGATCTTTACAAAGAAATGTGCTGTAAAGCGCATCATTTTCACGTCCTTCACCTGATAAACATGGCTATGAATGGCTATGAATGGCTAGACATCTCTAAAAATATCTCTTGTCTTTGGGAACTGTTCTACCTTTACAGAGTTTTATATAATCATGTATAATTCTAAACCTGGTCCATGACCTTGGCTATGTCTGATGACCTTGACAGGCTATTCACCATTTAGACACCTTTTAGGCCTCAATTTCTACTGGAGCAAGGTCCAACCGTCCATAAAAACATGCATCAATTCACTAATGAACCTGTAACAACTCAGTTTTTTAACCGGACAACCACCTTGACATGTACATCCTTTAACAAAATTAAACATTTAAAACATTACTATGACAACAGAATTAGGAGACAGTATCTCCTGTACTCAGACATTGTCAGCAGTAAAAATTCCTTGCCTTGCAGATTTTGACGACCTCATTTTATTTCAATATCCTTGCTACACAGCCGTGATGAATACATGCTTACCCTGACGACATTATACGATATCTTCACCAAAACATTATAATCAAACGCAATAAGGTATTTTTATCATTAATACTAATTACCTGAAATTATGATTCAAGTCAAATTTTATGAAAATTTTCTCATTTTTTTTCTTTATTTTTCTTATACATATATATATGCATTTATTATTTCATGAATGCTGTCTTGGGATGCATTTAGTTTAAAACTTTGAAATTTTTCAGTTTGGGAATTTTTCTGTTCATTATCATCTTTTATTCATTACAGAAAAAAGTATAAAGTATATTGTCGAGTACTGAATAATTCATAGGAAATTCACCAGGAAATGTCAATTTTTTTAATCAAAACTGTGTATGATCTATAAGCTATCAAACGCTTAGCTTGTTGCCATGGTAATTTGTTGTCATTGGTGATATTCTAACCCATGTTTGTATTGATGTCAGACAATCGCTTAACATTCATTACAAGTAAAATTATCAAGTTTGCTTCACTAGTATTCCCCAAGCTAATTATCAAATTCCATATATGATATACAAGGCAAGTACTTAAATGGTCAATCTGTACGTGGTAAATGGTCAATTGTTACTCAAATGTTCTTATTCCATGTGGCGAAAGGTCAACCCCTAGGTGGTACAAAATATAGTCAAATGGTCAAGATTAGTAATGTGAATAAACCCAGTAGGGCCAAAAAGTTTTACTTGTGTTTCCATTATCATCCTCAGAAAAAATGTCTTTAACTCATTCACCCCTACATTTATAAAGTGGACTTGCCCAGTCTTTGATTTGGTAAGGTTCTAATGTAACTTCAGGGGTGAATGGGTTAAGACAAAGTACAAGACAGTCTATATATAACACGGGAAGATGGCTGGGGTTTGATTCCCCAACCATGAGGAGAAAACCATGCAAGTTTTTCTCCGGGAACTCTGGTTTCCTCCCAAATTAAGACACACACCCAAGCCAACAAGAGTGATTAATATCATTTAAAATAACTTATATCATAACTGTTGTAAAATGAATAAATTATATTACACAACATCATAATTGGACCAGTTGAATGCCAATGACAAGACATTACTATGATACCAACATGCATAGGCTACTTGCAGCAAATCAATGCCGAGATGTCAGACTTGTGATATTGATCCTGACCCAGGGAGACCTTGTTATACCACGATTGTCCTTTCTGACAGATGTTTCATTGGCTCAGGATATTGGGCATTAATAATTGGAATTATCAATATAATCACAGCTGTTTCGTAGGCATATAAGGATGTAAAGTTTCAAAAGAATTGCATTCTCGGAATATGATCCTAACATAGTGATCTTGTTTAAAGTGGATGAATTTAACTCATTCACCCCTGAAATTTCATAATGAACTATTCCAACCTTTGAATTGGAAGAGTTCAAATGTGTCTTCAGGGGTGGACGAGTAAATTGTTTCCAGCTTGATGTGGTAAAGCTGAATGCAAGACTACAACTTCTCAACTTTTAGTCATAAATCGGTGAACATCACTTTACACAATTGTAAATATCATCTTTAATGAAAAGTCTTAAAAATCTTAATAAGTTTCTCTTCAAGGTTGTGGGATGTTATCCATTGAGTGAGAAAAGAGCAGTAGATGCATGTTCATGCATTCCTATCACTCTGGTCGTCTACAAGGATATGTGACCGGTACAGAGCTGCCTAATGGTTAGTGGCCAGATCATGGTGGGAAATATCAGGCACGAGGACAGAACAAACACGAGGCCGCGGAGGAGGTGCTGTTCATGTTGACTTGGTGTGTAAGGACAATCTCCAGGAGATACAATTATAACACTCCACACCTTTTTTTTATGGCACAGCAAACAAATCTAAGAGGCATCCACAAATAAATGCTGGGACTGTATTTACTGAACTGATAACTGCAGATCATTTCATCATCCATTTGAACTATTCTTCCAATCTTGCGGTGTCACGACTATTGAATATCGTGATCAAGTACATATTTATCTTTTGTTGGATATTTTTTCCTACCGTAAATCATGCATTTTTTTTTTTTATTAATTGGAAGCATATATGATCAAGGAAGTTTGCTTGAGATTATTCGTGTTCTTCACTAAGGAATTTATAATATCGATCAATAACTGAAAACAAATATTCCTCATAAATAACTATACTGAAAAAGACGAAAAACTAGTTCTAACTGTATACCAATAATCAACACCTGATGGTAAAAGGGGATATGATCACTAGAACAGGAATTAATCGAGTGTGAGGGAAATTTGAAATGTGATCTATTTACCCAATCCAATCACATGAAACATTTTTATGCAGATCACTGACGTGTGACGTGTGACGTGTTTCAATAGAACTCTCTAAGACTCCCCAAAAAGAGATTTGACTCTTTGGATTTAAAGAACATGTCTATCCGTCATATGTTCCGACTCTCCAAAGCTCAGGGAAAATTCTATTTTACTGCTACAATAGCTAAGTTTTAAGGGTCAGCTAAAATCTGTTACTGTATAACACAAAATAGTCGTTGGTACTTTCCTTCGTGGTTTGAAACCATTTAGATCGTTTCGTGGTATAAACTTTCGTGGATATCCTATATAAACAAACGGTTGACATGTATATCATCCAAATTTGTTTGATTTTTTTTCGTGGTTCAATAGCAACCACGAAAATCACAAATGTTTATACATAACACACATTTCATGTTATACAGTACCATGAAAACAAATTACTCAGTCATCACTAAATACGGAATTACGTACCGGTGTTGTCAACGTCAACTCAGCTCCCCCACTGGTACCCCGGTCGGACGTCATGAGGGCAGCCGAGTTTTCTTCTAAATTTGCCGTCAGCTCCACCTGGAAAGCAGAAAAAATGATATTTTAAACAAAGGTCATGCCCATAACTTAACACTGAATTGTTTCCATCAAATTCTTCTTTCTTCAATATCACCACCTACTAAACAACTTCAATAATTTCTGGTTATACGTTATTTTCGTTGATGTAATATATGTACATGTGTACAAATGGATGTATATCAATATACATATTTATTACCCTTGTTTCTGGGAGACATTGATATTTGTTCCCCCAAGATCTGTCATGTACCCAAAGGACGAGGCTTTTAACAAGAATCCATGTCTCCCAGTAAACAAGGGCAATAAATAGTTTGTTATACCGAAATAGAACTATAGCATTATTAATACCTGTAGTAAAGAATGGTGGGAAATGTGGAAACTTGATTAAGGGAGAGAACATTTTTACATTTATCTCCCTTGTTCAGGGAAACATGATTTTTTTCCCGCCGTAGATTAATCATGTTTCATGAGTGGAAAACCTAAGTGAAATATGATTGATCGAAGGGAAATAGTAGACCATCATACGGATAAAGTTAAACAACATTAAACATCATCAGACCTACAGGTCTAATTCAGTTTCTCGGAACTCAGGTATGATACCTCTTACTTTTTCTTCACAAGGCCTCAAATACGGGAAGCATGACTAGGGAAACTTGAGCACGAGAGGAACAGAAAATGATATTTCCCTTTCATCTGATCAACTCAATCTAACGTCCTAGGGATGAGTTTCTCCAATACAAGTGATGGTTGGTGCTCATATTTCATTTTCACTTTCATTTTTTGTTTTCACAGAAATGTTTATCAAGTCATATTGCATATAGATTTGTATGAAAACAAAGATAATGTATGTATAATTACTAGTGACGGGAGTCGGTTCAACTTTCATAATCAACTATCAGCTGCACATAACTAATTGATAATCAATTATAATTGATTTTACTGATTTATTTTGAATACTTAAAATCTTTTTCTCCTGCCGAAAACATATAGTAAATTTTGTAAAAAGTATTTGGTAACTTTGAATCTGTATAACAAGTACTTGATGAATACTGAACACAAATGGTCATTAACTCATTCACCCTTAAGACTCATTTGAACTCTTCCAATTCCAAGGTTGGAATGATTCATTATGAAACTTTAGGGGTGAATGAGTTAAATGGTAATAAAATCTATTCTAGTCTGTGAACTGTAAACTACCTCCTGAAGTTTATATGAAGCATTTTTTTTGTCACCCAAGATACAAAATGCGATGCTGTGTTACTCCTGCACTCATCTACAAATCCTCCTTTCGCCAGATTTATTTTTTGATCAATTAATTTATTTCTATCATTGGTCCATCACTAGTATAACGAGATTCAAAAAAATTGTTTTTGAACTAAACAGTCATGAAACCAAGTTCTGTATACTGTTCCTATGGTGATTTTCATGACAGTTGATTATATTAACCAGCACAATAAACAACAGATTGGCGATCAATGCTGAGATATTCAATTAACATATGTTAGTGATCCTATTACATTGTACGTCACGTCACCCCCCTTGACCAACAACACTCTATCACCAGGGTTGTTATTGGTTATCATTACGTCAGCATTGAATTGGGATTAAATATCGTCTAGGTACGTCCACCTTAACTTGACCTTTAGGAAATGGTCAGTAATCCCGACTACTCTACAGTTAATCCTATATAGAGCACATGAACCAGTCACAATACAGTCAGCCACCAGCCTTCAACCCCTGGAGATCGTATGGATTCATTCTGATCAATAAAAGGATCAGTCAACTACAGATGCATGGGTTACACAAGATAGCTGCCTTGAGAAAATCAATAGTAATGAATTCCCCTTGGCTACTGTGTTGATTTCTCTCAATAGTCGGGTCTACTTCTGAACAACAACCAGCTGACATGTAAAGGGAAGTAACTCTTTACAAACTACACACAATTGTAAAACACTCTCCTGTTCTGAATCTCATTCTGGTCACAAAATTACAACTTGTTGATCTTTCCATAGCAAATCGTCAGATAAACATCATATTCAGGAATTAGGGCCAACATGTCAGAAAATGTTAAACTGTAGAGACTGAATTGTGGTATATCTCACATTTTCAGGGCTACATTAATTAACTAGAGGAATTCTTACCCGTGTTAGTTAAGTCAATACAAAACATACCTGCATTTCACATACCATTTTTGAAACAATTACATCCGACAAGCTAGATAGGCCAGTATTTGTGTTTTTGACATTCTATATTATTGGTTAGAGCATCATTTATTCAGACTGATATGAGGTTGGCATAAAAGTTGATAAAACGTTGCTGGCCATACGCATACATAGAGGTGCACGTAGGTGTACCAGTTTCTGGTACATGTATTTTGCTTGAAGCTGTAACTTTCTTAATCACAGACATGCAAAAAGTATGTGTTGGGTATATATAAAACTTAATCCTTTCATCACTGTAGACCATAATGGACTTATCCAGATCAATGCATGGTAGAGCTTATTAAAGTTACATAGGGGTGAAAGGGTTAATGTCCCTACAGCAGTAGTCAGCTCTATTTCTGTTATTTAACAAATGTCCGGGTTGGGTGGACGATTAATGGCATTCATTGTTTTAATTCTTTAAAATGTTCTACAACCACACAATATCAGTGATTTAATTACCTAATACTAATTACAGCCAAAAACTGAATGCTTGTCTTCGCTTTACTTTCCCAAAATAATGAAATCTGGTTGTTTTTTATCTTGGTAAAATACATCTACAATATCTTTTATAAATACAAGTTGGTCAGACTGTAGCTGCTGTAGACAGCAGATTTACAGGGTGTCTATAAAGTCTGCTGTCAATTGAATTTATACTATGACATCTAAAACGGTAGTACAGAGACAAAGACCTAAGTGCCGGTAGTATTATCAAAAGGTAATATTGAGGACACACATCTGATAGCCAGATGTTTTGTTCTCACGTTGCATTCCCTATTATCTAGTTTATTTTACACATCATATAAAACTCTATCTCGACAACAGGAGCTCAAGCTCAGAGCATGTCTCATTTTAGGTCTGGGCCCGTATTCATGAAACCGTTCTCATGCTTAAGCATGGATATTCTGCTGTAGCCTCATTTTTTGTTCCCGTTATAAATATATAAAAATATCTTATTTTGTCAATGATTTGGGGAAACAATTAAGAGACTTCTTGCCGAATATTGTTTTCAATGTTGACATTTGATTTGTTGATCGTTTGACATGATTTAAGCTAGTTACAAGAAAATTGGTTTGAGCACAGAATCCATGCTTGAGCATGAGAACAGTTTCATGAATACGGGCCCAGGTCTAACATACACTTGCACATTGATGTTCATAGAAACAGAATTGTAGAAGAAAGAGCTCTGGGCTATGGCTCTATGCCCTGTTAACTGTCTTTAATACACACATGTAAACTTTTAGGAGTGTTTTCTAGGTATCGTGTTCACTGATGGATAATGACATATTAGATGGAAATGTTGAATTATATCTTGTCCACAGAGCCTGCACAGGTGAACAGGCAATCCACACACCTACAATAACACGACCAGTTGAACCACACATCTAGGTCAAGTGCTACTGCATGTTATTCAAGGCCAGGTACAAATGTTACCATAATAAATATACCACTTCTACACCACAAGGGAGTACACAACCCTAGCTATACAACTTCTACAAGGCAAGGTAGTACACAACCCTAGGTATACAACTTCTACAAGGCCAGGTACAAATGTTACCATAATAAATATACCACTTCTACACCACAAGGGAGTACACAACCCTAGCTATACCGCTTCTACAAGGCAAGGTAGTACATGAACCTAGCCACAATACTATTACTTGTAAATTTCAAGCAATACACGAAGTCCAGGGCCTGTATTTTCAAGAAACCATTCTAATGTTCAAACTCAGATTCTACTTTCACTTCTGTGATGGCTGGCATGGATAGAATCCAATCACATATGATTTACTACTAAACAATTCGTCTTCATTAAATATCGAACATCATTTTATAAACATTAAATCTAACATTTCAGTTAACAGTAAATCCTGTTGTATAGTATAGATGCTTAAAATGTGCAAGTTATTCACCAAAATACTGACCTCAATGTAAACTAGCCCAGGCACAAACCCTAGCCATACCTTCCTATTAAGTTCCTACTAGTAACTGTAGGCAGCCATAGTTACTATTTGTGTACACAGGTGTACACATGTGTGCAATACAACACCTGTGTACTGTGTGTACATATACACAGGTCGGCCATGTGCTGATGCAACTACAGCCATGCTTCACTCTAGTTCTATTTATAGCTTTCTCCCTCTGGCCCAGATATTTTTAGCACCAGCCTATTGTTGTTTGCTCAAGGAGGCAATACACAAGGGGGACAAAAGGGGGACTCAAAGAGGGTAAATAAAGGGAAAATCATAGGTGGGAACTTAACGTACAAATGAGGGCCACACAAAGCAAAATGTATACAGGGAACACCGATTTGGGAGAATGAAAAGGGCACCTGTTATCAATGTTACCATCGCACTATGGGGACTCCATCCAGCTCCCTAGTGGTTAAATAGATTAAAGGAGACAGTGAAAGGGGACCAATATCAAAGGGGCACAAAAAGGGGGATATGAGGGGGAATCAATCTTGGGGATGGGTGTGGTTAGTGCAACCAAAATGATGTTTATTAACATTTAACCATGTCATTCCTCATATAATAATAATAATTTGAGGTTCTTATATACCGCTTTTTCACAACACAGTTCGTAGGTCGTCTCAAAGCGGTTCACTATAAAAATATGACATTCATTAACTGGTGACAGTGAATATTGTTAACCCCGAGAAAACCATTGTCACCCGAGGCTTTGAATGGGTTTTTGAGGGTTGACAATATACAATGTCACCTGCTAATGAATGTCATATCTCAATGTAACACCAAAAGTCTTTGTAGCTCAGACGCGGCAGCAAACCTCGATAATGACATCTGGTTTGTTGATAGTCTGCTGTTTACAATCGCTATCGCACCGGTGCTTGATAAAATTGGCTGTTGACCTCAAACGTTCTTTGGACCATCACGGTGGGGAAACGAAGCAGTGAACGCACATTTTTCGCGCATGTGATATTTTTCACTGTCTCATGGCAATATCACCCGCGCGCCTTAAAACCAATGTATTTTCGGAGGGTGACAGAGATTTTTGTTTAATTTTCTCCCAACCAATCAAATAGCTAGAAATTCACTTGAGGTGTAACAAAAATCATTATCCGTGGTTATAGGGCCTTTGCAAACAGCCAATACCTTTCTGAACTCCATGGGTAGCATACAGCCGGAGCTGACATTTCGGCGCTAACAGCTAGCATTCAAGTTATAGCACTGCCCAACCACATATATTCATTTACAGCTGAGTAGACTGGACCAAGCGGAGTCAAGTATCCTGCTCAAAGATATATATTTAACACAGTGACGTGCCGCGACTCGAACCTTCAACCCTTTGGTCACGAGCCTGGCGTCCTACCACTAGACTACGGTGCCTCATAACAATAGTAAATTATGCTTGATGGTTAAAGAAACCCAACGCCATCATATATCTGTGTCTACACAACACCATCATATATCTGTGCCTATACAGCAGTTACCTACCTTTCCTATGTAACTACTGGACCAACTGGGAAGTTGTGAAAATCTTATCAACATAGACCAACATAACCAGGTAACCCGAAATTTGCTTCTTCTATTCTAAATATTGTATATTATAAAGTATAACATATTCTAAATATCGTATACATGTGTATGTACCAGCACATTAATGTAAAATACCTGAAATTATCCTCCAACCTCTAAAACATGTATTTTTGTCACATTTTCACATAAGAGCAATCGACACAAATCATTCTTAAATTAAATGCATAATAAATTGCTTTTAGCGATAAAGATACATATATGTATACGTTCCAGCCAACTGAGAATGACAGGTGTCTCATAAAACTACAACAAGAGGCCCATGGGCCTTAACGGTCACCCGAGTCTACAGTATTTATTTTTGTTGTTGAAATATGTACCAATTTGAGTAAAAAATAGTATGTTAACTTAACTTTGTCAGGACCATGAGCTGATCATTCCTAGACCAATTTTAAGTGAGATCGGCCTATTAGAACTTAGTAGCAAAATAGCGGCCATGGCAGCCAAATTGTATTTCTGATTGACCCGAAAAATAACAACACTTTGTCAGGACCATGAGGCGATCATTCCTACCAACTTTCAGTTCAATCGGTCCAGCAGAACTTGACTTTAAGTTTGAAATAGGTTTTCAAAATGGCGGCCGTGGCGGCCATATTGGATTTCTGATCGACCCGAAAAATAACAACACTTTGTCAGGACCATGAGGCGATCATTCCTACCAACTTTCAGTTCAATCGGTCCAGCAGAACTTGACTTTAAGTTTGAAATAGGTTTTCAAAATGGCGGCCGTGGCGGCCATATTGGATTTCTGATCGACCCGAAAAATAACAACACTTTGTCAGGACCATGAGGCGATCATTCCTACCAACTTTCAGTTCAATCGGCCCAGCAGAACTTGACTTTAAGTTTGAAATGTAAAATGTTAACGGACGACGGACGAAAACGGATAGCAATAGGTCACTTGAGCTAAAGCTCAGGTGACCTAAAAACCTGCTTTTATTACCTACTCCAGGTAATAAATCTATGGTTATTATTGGAAAGGAAGATAAACTGATATAGATATAAACCTTGATTTCTAGACAGATTTGATAGGAAACTAATACAACATGCATTTCTGTAAAAAATCATCATATAAAAAGAAGTTGCTGATAACTACCTTTTTAATCAATAGTAGCTAGGCACATGTACACACTTCCTGTGGATCGTACAGAGTATAAAATTGTTTAACAAATTTTATTTGGTTTGATTTGGTTTGTTTTACATCCTTCCTATTAACAGCTATGGTCATTTAAGGACATGCCAGGTTTTGGTGGTGGAGAAAAGTTTGAGTTTCCGGAGAAAAAAACCTGACCTATGGCCAGTACCTGGCGACTGTCCCACGTAGGCCTCGAACCCGCGACCTAGTGGTGGAGGGCTAGTGGTAGCAGAATGTCAGACGCCTATAACCACTTAACCACCGTGGCCCCTGACAAATTTTGTATACATGATGTTGGACCCAATAGGTGAAGAACAAGATCCTGATAATGTTGATGCTAAGGACATGAAAGAGAATGATTCCACAGAATCTGATAAGTTGATTAGAAAAATCCAACATTGATACTTTCTGTTAAAAAATATTTCACACCACAACTTTTATACAATACAGAGTGTGACCGAGAGCAACATAATTTCACTGCAAGTTTTTTTTGAGAATTTAATTCAATTGCAATTTCATACTACTAGTTGCAGTAATAGATTGAATGCATAAGCAGAGCTGCCAACCTTAGAGATTAAGAAATAGTAATCTCAGGTAGTATTCAAATGTCATTTTCGCCACCGTGCGAAATCACAAAATCACAGCAACACGGAATGCATCGGGCATGAGTAGTTCCTTTGGCAGACTTTACAATGTCCGGATACAGCTTCGGATATTCCCCTCTAAACGTCTGAATGGATAATTTCCTTTTTTTCCTAGGAGAAACGTCTTCTTGCCCGTCCAGTTTGACACGTTTTTCCGCCATTTTACTTCATCTACAAACGTCCTTTTCACATTGAATTAACTCCAGCCTATCTCGAGAATCGATGCAAACGCACGTGTGTATCTGATTTGCGATTATAATACTGAAAACGGACATCGGGACCGGATTACGGCGAAACTAACAAAAAAACGGAAAAATTCCGGATTTTTTTTAAAAATCGTAATTTTACTTGGAAAATCGTACTAGCGTAATTCAGACTTCAAAATCGTAATAATTACGCCTAAATCGTAAGAGTTGGCAGCTCTGCATAAGCCTATTTTATTCCATTCTGGATCCTTTCCATGTATACGAGAGACCATCAGTATATACACCACTATGTTTCAACTCTATTAAAACCTGGAATTAGTTCCTGGTGATTTTATCTAGCTGCTATGATAAGATTTTATATTACATTAATATATAGATCTATAAGATCCAACATTGTTTTTATTAAAACCATCTTTGAATTTTAAAATGGAGCAAATAGGGAAAAGTGTACATTACAGTACAGTTCAAATTGCCCAATGTTCTTATCTACTACATTTTATATATGTACAGGGCTAGAGAAAATTTTCAATTTAAGCTTTGAAATATGACTAGTAAAAGTTTGCCAAAGACTGCAAGTGAGCTAGTACTCGAAAAATGAAATTGTGCACCCTTGAGTGACATATTTAAATGAAAACTGAACAATTAAATTCAATTGGATCACAAGACTCTCTAACGTGTGTGCTCATGATCATTTTATAATCTTTGAAATTGAATATTGGATCTTCTCATAATGTAAAACATGGTTAGATTCATTAACAAGCAGCTTGTCTTGAAAAGAAATGGTTTAACAAGAAAGATAACTTGGTAAAACAACTGATTTTTTGAAAACATTACCATTACTGTTGTAAAAAAATATCAGTTTTATACTCAAGCCTAATATTTCCCCTCGATACAAAACCAAATTCAGATATTCATTTCTTTATGTAACAGGAAATTTTAAATGTAATCAGTCAAAACATCTTTAAAACCCGGGAAATCTAAACCCTAGTCACACATTCTCAGCAATTAAGCTTCCTGTTTATCGGTGACTGACAATCCAATTACACTTTTTCATCTTGTAGTGTTTAAATTGGAAGTGCTACATTATGTAAAATAGAAATACAGCACCACTTCTTCCATGCTTGTATCACGATCAAGTTCTGCTGTCAAGGGATGTCAAATTTTGATATTCAAATATAAATCAATATTCAAAATACCTAAATTATATATGACAATATTTGAAGTTAAACAATCAACAATAAAGAGTCAATTTTTAACAATGGAAAAATCACAAATTTTAGAAACCATGCATATATGGCATTAAATTTAACTGTACACCAGTCGTTTATAACTGACAGAAGAAATTCACTGTTTTATTGTTCTTTAATATTACATTTTTATAAAATTGCCTTGTAATCCAATTATTCGTAGGTCATTATCCTTTCCGCTCATGTACACACATATATATATATACCGTACAGAGAGTGCAGCATTAAATTGCTGATGGCAATCAAATTAATACTTTTAACTGTTTTTCAACTTTCATTAGTTTCAAACATATCGTAAGATATATATCTTACGATAAGTCCAGGGGCCAAACACACTTAATCTCCGACTCTAAAGTACCGAGGTGGGCTTATGGAAGGACAACAAAATAGAATCTGCTGGCATTTCTACAGAACAGCTGGTTCAACATATCTGCATCAGCCTCAGTAATGAGAACAGAGATCGACACATTCAAAAATGTTAAGGAAACTTAAAACACAAACTAAAACCCTTCATCAGAGGTGATTTCTGACTCATTTCTTAGAAACTGTCCAAAACGTTGGATTTTTCAAGTATCTGTCAAGACTTCAGTTAGAAACGAATTTTGGATCCTTGGGACCGAATATTTGGCAGAAGTCTCCACAGTGACAGTTTTGTGGCCAATGTAGTCACAATACTTGTTTGGCCTGGCAATAAAACTCAACACTAGCCACTAGCCACCATAGAACTCGGTGTTGTTACATGCATGCGTACTGTTATTTTCACACACACTGTACACACACAGTGGTGCAAATTGTTATATAACTGTAAACAAGCCGATTATTTGATATTTGGGTCTCCACGCATTGACCAAACCCCAGATGAATGTTGTTGTTGTACTGTGTATAATAACCACATGTACCACAGATGGTTGTATTGCTGCACAGGAGTGCAGACAACATGTAATGGTAACATTAGCACTACTGTCCACACATGTAGATGTATAGTTATAACACTGACTCTGACCCACAGCTGGTGTGCCCTCTCCTGCCCTCTCTGGAATGTCTGGTGTTACTGCTATGTCTATATAGCTACTCTACCATATACACAGGGCTATGTGATATACTGTACAATCTGTAGGTGGTTACCACTTAGTACTTGTCAAGATACCCAATGCTCAGTGTTCATCAACTGATCATCAACATTGTTTTGCAATTAATTATGAATTTACAAATAAATTCATACAATTAATTATGAATTTACAATTAATCATGAATTTACAATTAATCATAAATTTATAAAAATGTTAAGGACAAATCGTTAAAAGGGAAATAACTCCTTTGATATGGCCTTTATAATTATGAACATCACTGTTGTCACCGAGGCGAGGGAAGTGTCATGCAGTCACCAGAGAGAGGGATTTTCTATCATTAGATATATAAGTCACTAGAGTTTAGTTTAATTGCATAGTTAACATAACAGAACAGAGTAATAACCATTCAGGGTCAGACATGGTTTTTCTGCGGACTTATTGGGGGCAAATAATGGGCCCCATTTCTAATTGAAAATATTTCCTATTTATGCCCAATTCCCAAAATTTGCAGTTTACTCTCAAAAATTTCCTTACAAATTGGTATATTTTCTTCCCAAAATGAGACAAAAAAGGCCCATTCCAAACTAATGGGGGAAAAACAATGCAAGAGGAGTAAACGGACACCCAACAGGGGGACAGTCACCAGAGAGGTCAAGGTCACCAGATAGAGGTCATGGTTACCAGAGAGAGGCCATGGTTACCAGAGAGAGGCCAAGGTCACCAGAGAGAGGTCATGGTTACCAGAGAGAGGCCATGGTTACCAGAGAGAGGCCATGGCCACCAGAGAGAGGTCTTAGTCACCAGAGGCAGAATCCAGCAATGGATTACCAGAAAGGTGTGTCATCCGGTATGTGTCAAAGTGTCTAGTATGGGCAAAGGTCACCAGAGATCTTGTCATGATCACCCTAGATGGGTCAAGGCCATCAGTGGTCAGTCATCTTAAAAGGATGACATGTAAAGCCTCTTCCCCAAGATAATTTCTGCTTTGTTTTCCCAAAGTTAATGCAAAAATCACTTTATTTTTCGAATTTTCCCAAAATCATATTTTGTGTGTCAATACTTCCAATTTTGTGCGATATTCAACAGGCTATTTTAAATGTAGGTAGAAAAAACACTGGCAAGGTCAGGATCATCAGATCACAAAGGTCATGATCACCAATGACAGGTTATAATGATCACCAATACAAGCAGAGATATTATTAATGGTACTTAAATTCTAACAGTATAATCAACCTATGATAATGATAAATTTCAATCTCTTAATCAAAACTGCTGACCTAAGAGATTGGATTTTATCCATGCCATAATAAACCCCAAGACGCCTGTAATAGTTCCACTAATTACTGAAAACTTCACTAAATAGCTGTACAGGGCAGAGTGCAGGAAGTGCCAACACTGTGACACCACAACAGAGCTCGCCAGGTAACCTCCCCACCTATCACAGCCTGTTACGTACCCTATAGTTCTGCAAGCATAAAGTATGTGCTTTACTTCCTTATGTTTACCTATATAACAGCCGACACATTTCCTGGGTACAAACATAATTAAGGGACAGCAACATTACCATCCTTTTAGAAATGTCTTGCATTGAAACGTAAAGAAAATTATTTGAACTCCCATTTATCCTACTCGGAGCCAAAATTGTTACTTGTGACACACGTGTAGCCTGCAACCCGTGATCTACAAAAATGACAGATGACAGCAAAAACAATTTTCAACTAGAAATCATGAAATTTAGCACATAAAAAAAGTTGTGTTATCGTTTAAAATCTCTAAACCAGGACGAGTCTACAACGGGTACATTAAAAAAGAACACACACTTCTGTAATGTAACACAACAAATATAACGGAAAATATTTTTTAGCACTTAGGTGTCAGAAATGTTAACACTTGACAACTAAATGTACACAACATTCCAAGTCTTGATGCCGGAATTGATTGACTTGGGACTTACATTCATTATCAGTCTATAAAGAAACATGGAACATCTGATCGGTAACATGACGTTATATAACATCAATGTCATTTTCAATTCAAACACTTTTTGGATCTGATCTTCAAAATGTTCGAAATCGCACGTGACCTCGACTTCAAAACATTCTACGATTCCTGTACATGTTAAATCTAATTACTCTCACATGGTTTGATGTGAATGTTTCAAGGGAGATAATTAGACATGTAGTACATTTATAAGTATTGTACAATAATATATAAATTGATTATCACTACACAGTCTACACTAGTCTACAACTAACTTGCTAGTTTTACAGCATGTGTGCTTGGACACGATATATTGATAATACCTAGATTGATATTTGATTCATTAAATATTTATCTATGTCCATAGACAACCTAGTACAGATCTCTAGCTCTGAGTGTAGGTTACATGTAGTCCTCTGACAGAATGTATAAAATCATCTCATTTATCCTAACTAAGTTATTGATTTTTTACCCGTGAAATATGAAGTTTTACAAGTGAAAATAAAGTGATATTTTGTTAATTTCACAAAAACAAATCATTCTTTTCACTCCTGCTAAACGTTTGTCAAAAATAGGAAAGCATTCATCCCACTTGTAAAATATAACTTATTCATCAAGAAACGATGCATTAGTAGCTGTTACATGTATACGGATATTGGAAAAGACGAAAAAGGCAAACATCAGTCATCACTTTATGTTTCCAGATCAACGTAAAACCAAATTTGCATTTTTAGACACCACCATGTCATATCAACATATATTTTCATAATTTTGACATTTAAAAAAAAAAAAAATTACAAATAACATGAGCAGAGGCTGACATTATTTGTATATTTATTGCGATGTCGCAATGAAAAGCAAACTTATACTATCACATCAATAATGTGAGCAACACATATTTTCTTTCTAATTAATGTTTTCAATATTTTCTATCTTTGGAACCCTAGGCCTGGCTTCAGCACATTGCAACCATGAAAGTCTTAAATTTGAGCCTTAGTTTCAATTCAATTTTTATTTTTGCTTTTCTCTTAAAGGGGCTGGTCGGGGAAAAAATTACAAAATAAATGGGTCTAAATGCGTTCTCTGGCCTTCCAAAAGTTATACCACGGCAATATGATGGTCGAGTTCTGCTTGCAATGTCCAGTTTTGACCACTGAAATTTCGGGGAAGCCCCGCGTAAATTTAGCGCAGATCTATTTATATATGTCACGTGGTTGTTTCGAAACTGAGGCAGTGAAGATAACAACAGCACGCCGTCATGTGCCATGTTGGACTCAACTAACGGACAAGACAGCAATACTATACGTAAATAATTGTTTTCAAAGGTCATGTATGATGCTAGTGTAGTATTCCTACCTATATGTTGTTATATGTAACGGTATTGATACCTCGTGCCTGTCATGACTTTTGCATGCATCTTTTTCTTTCGCCGCAATGTTTACATTTGGCCTTGTTGATGACGCGCGTGCGGTAAAATTACATCACTGATCTGGGTCAATTGGAGTTTTAGACTGTCAGGCGACGATTTAGGATTTCTTTAATATAATTATAATTTTTACTCTTAGGGAGTGAATTTCAGCAACATTTGAATCGGTATATTTCATAAGAAGGTATTTCAAACATGTGTATGCCATTTTAGCAAATATGACATCTTTTTCCCGACCAGCCCCTTTAAGAAAATCAATCAAAATTTGGTGAAATAAGGCAGATTTCCAATATGTGCACATTATAATGTATGTCAAATTACATTTTGATATATATGGAACTGAACAATTATATTTTTAGGTATTTAGTGTTGGATCAAGTCTAAATTCTTTAAATTTGATGATCCTGTACAAGATCATCAGTCTCTAGATATGCCGCTTTGTTATTTCAGACAAATTATGCCTATGAGCAGATCAATCTGAATGGCTAATAGTCTATTATGATTCATAAACTAGCACATGTTACAAACAACACTAGAATCAATACTGTTACGAGCGATTGATTGTAGAATGATCAGCAACTCCTGACAAGTTATTGCTGACGTATGTAAATATGACCAGTATAGACATCTAAAAATCTTCCTACATAAGGGTTTATGTTATCTTATTTGATTCCAAATCTATAGCTTATCTGTGATGATGTTCAAATTTTACATCTTATATATAACATTTAACTTTGTTGATTTTGTGGATTCATTCTTTGTGGTTAATTTCAAGGATCAGAAACGGCAGGGTGAAACCCCATATGCTAATTGCTTAGGCCAAAATAAAATTACTTATGTTTTCGCTATCATCGGGAGGAAAAATAGGGTAGGTAGGTAGGCCATTTGATTTTGGAATTGTACACCTTCAAGATCAAAACCAATCAGTAAAGACAAATTTATAGTTGGAGTAATAACGAATATTTCAGGATCTACTATGGTATTTGGAACACTTTTATAATGAAATGCATTTATCATAATGCGGAACACTCAGGAAGACGGTCATAAGCTTGTGGAAGTTTGAACCTATACTTGTATGTTATATAATAAAATGATAATTTGTTGTTTCTACATGTGTTTCCCCTTTCACTTTCAACAGAGTGTGGGAGATTTTAATTGTACATATGTAATTAGGGAATTCCCCTTTAGCTCACAATTGGTAGAGCGACAGACTGGGAAACTGGAGGTTACTGGTCTGATCCCTGGGGGGAAACACTTCTGTCTTTCCTGTTACAACACCGAGCAGTACATTGCTAGGTAATACATAAAAGTTAAAAATACCATGCCTTTTAAAAGCACGTTGATTGAAATCCTGACATTAAATAAGCAAGATGGGACTAAATTTTGTAATACCGCTAAATTAAGCAAGATGGGATTAGGTTACGTTATACCGGACTGTTTACCACTAGTAACTGTATCATGAATGATGTATCGGGTTAACCCTGATAGGACTGGCTACTGGCTAGCACAAATACCATATGATAGTAGTGTGTATTACACTCACAAAACAGCCATCACAGGTAATTGATAAAAGGGTATAGCTTGACCTACCTATGTATTGACAACGATACGAATCTAGCTGTGTACTAACCGACAGAAACTACGATTCATTGATATAAACCAGCTCAGTGATAAAGTTTACTCCACAGCAACTGGTCCCAGGACGGTACACAAGTGTTATGACCAGCTAATTGTAGTGATAATCTACAGTCAAATATTGAGATACAACCTCAGGCTTAAATTACATATATACATTTACAATACGCAAATTAAGAAGATTAATGACAAGTTACTTTTTTACATTTCAAATTCATATTACTATGTAACCAAATACAAATAGGCGTCGAATTAGGCGCTCACAACACCCTAAGCTAAAAACTGTCTTATTTTCCCAAAATGACAAAAAATGAGGAATATATTCCCAAATTCAATGCAAACAATGCTATATTATCCAGTCATAAAAGTCATAAAGGAACAGACTGTTTAAAATTTAGTTACAATTGCTTGGTTTTTTTTAATGAACATGGAGGTGCCAACACAACCCGACGTTCTCAGTTAGCGGCGCTTTATTTACTACCGGGGGAGGGCTTCGTCAGGGAATTACATTCAATTGTCGATCCATAAAGTACGTTATTGTGGGTGCAAACAATTAAAGAAAATTGATATCAAGGGCGAGTAACCCTTGCACAAAATATGTAGTTTGCTTGACATGTTACCTTAGTAGTGTAAATCATTTGAAATTAGTGTCGGGAATTGGTTGGTATGTTGAAAATCAATTAATCGGAAAGACTAAACCAAACATTTTTTTCTCTCAATGTAAATTGGCCGAATCTAGATAGGTGATCATACAATCAATTCAAAGAAAAATGTACCATTGTCAAAGAGTTGGTGTTCAAAATAACTGATCATGCTTACATTTCGCCAAAAGCATGAAAATTGGCTTTAATAAATTGAGTATATATAAGCAAAGTGACAACACTGGCCACATATAGGGACATATAAGTTTGGAATAAAACAGAATCCTGGGTACTATCTTCCGTACGTTCACATACATGGACGCAGTTATGTTTACTCTATTGTATAAATCACTCGTCAGACCACATTTAGAGTACGGAACACCTATATGGTCCCCAATCTTTATCAAAGACAAAATCTCCATCGAAAATGTTCAAAGAAGGGCTACAAAACGGATAAAAAATCTATCAAATCTACCATTTGAAGAAAGGCTGCGAAAACTGGGACTGCCTACACTCGAGTATCGAAGGGAAAGAGCCTACCTAGTCGAAATCTATAAGATCTTAAAAACATCGACCATGTAGACCACAAACACATGTTTAAACTGGCATCAAATATGGGGACTAGGGGGCATCCAAAAAAGCTGTTCAAAAAACCGTTTCGCCTTGAAGTAAACAAAAATGTCTTCAGCAATAGAACAATAACATGGAACAGTCTACCGGAAGTGATCGCCACAGCAATGAACCTAAACAGCTTCAAAACATTACTGAACAACCATAACATTACCAACAGGTCCAAATTCCGGGCCTCTTTTTACAATTAGTACCTTGTACATCACATGTGTCCAAATTAGTTGAACTGAACAGGTCATTAGAGACCAAATCAACAAGTGCAAATTTTTAACGGTACGTGTGTAAATAGACGTAGGTTTCATATAGAGAGAGAACTGTCTTTTGTCAAGTATAATGTATGAGCAACAAGACTGATATACTGCCACAAACCATCAATGTGTAAATAACAGACTTTTTATCATTTATGCGCAACCAGCTGGACACTATATATATAAGTTAAGGAAATAGAATCAAGACATCTCCAAAAGCTAAAAAGCTTACAGCGATGTATTTTACAGCGAAAGATAATAAGCTATACCTGATATTCATAAGAACTGTTATATTAGTTTTAATTGAAAACTGATGCGACGTACTGAATATTATTTCTGGTTATCAACTCTGTGAATAGGAATCAATTAATCTAAACTCTGCAAGAAATTGATCAATTAACTGATTATTATGAATCACTATTTAAGATACATTTATAATAAAATCTACATCAATGCGACCCACACATATTCAATAATGCTTCATAATTACACGTAATAGATATATATTACATTGATAATATAACCTCTATTTTACATCTGAATCGTTAGGAATGATGAATTGCTAATTTTAGACATCTACATACATGTACAACGTGCATCATATTGATTTCATTCATTTTCGTTGCGAACAGGGTAATATCAGTAATTAAACCAAGCAAAGTATGAAAGATTTAAACTATGTGGGAACAAAATATTAGTTTCAAATTTCAGAAGGAGTGAGAGAACTGAGGTGCAACTGTATCGTCAAGAAATACCTTACTAGCAAGGACAAGGTCAGAATGGATATTCATCAGCCTGTTTATTAACATATTGCCTACGTGCAATCCAAATGCACAATTATTTTTTATGCAAAAATATCCTTTAAGACATCTGCTTCAAATTTATCTGAGTATTTACCTGGTCTCGAACCATTTTGACAGCGTTTTAGACTATAAATCTTCAAAAGCTTCTCAATTTAGGAAATACCATGGACGCCGCCATCTTGAAATGGCTGACGGACATACGAATTTCCGCTTTCCACGAGGAAAGCATGCTAACTTATGTTTCATGATATATCATTTGCATATGACTTAATCAATAAAAGTGATCTTTGGATTGGAACAGACGAGTGCAGGAGTGATGTCTTGGTACTTGGACACCTCTCCGAGGTTGTCACCAAGGCCCCTTGTCAAGTTGTTTCAACTGAACACGAGGGTTTGAGCACTTTGATCAAGGCGGGTCACAACGCGTCCGACAATAGGGATTTGACCCAAACACCACTTTAACAACATATTTTAGAAAATTACATCGATAGTGTATACATATATATATATTGTCATTAGTATATTTTAACCCAACACACAGAACTAAGTTCAGAATCAGGGATTACACGTGACACTGCCTCTACATTACATTGCAGAATATGGCGTCCAACTCGTGCCATGATATGGTTCGAATACACAAGCTACATTTTCACTTACTTTTCTGGCTGTAAACTGACTACGTGACAAAATCCTTGAAAAAAGCCGTTTTTAAGCCTTTCTCTACAACTGTATCACTTGAACGTTGACGAAAATTTACAAGAAAACGCTGCCTTAGGAGACGAAAATGCAGTTCAATGCTATCAAGCAGGTTGGCCTATCTCCTCACTAGTCACATGGGCCGCTCATATCCAACATGGCAACCGAGATGTAGAAAACATCGGGATACGAACAAAATAAACAAATATTTCAAACTGAAGGGATTTATTGGCATAAATGGGCCGTAACAGTGATATAATAATCAATAAAGATGAAAGAAACTCATTTCTGGAGCTATGGATGATTTCTGAGCGAGAAATTATGGATAGTATGCTATTTGGCGGGAGAGAGGCGGGTCATTGTGACGCACTGCGGTTGAGGTTCCTTGGGGAAATTTTCTTGATAAACACATGGCTTCCTGTGTGGTTCAAAATTATTTCCTGATCAGTTCAAATAAACATTTTCCAAGTGTTTTAATATCCGAAAAACAGTTACTGAGCCATACGGAAATTAACGAAACACTTGTCTGTATTGCATCGAAATTTTCTGAGTAGGATACAGGGATAAATACTGAAATGTGCCCCTTGCTACCGAAAAATTCCCAGCATTTGCTTTATATTGTCATTATTGAGCTAGTGGTCTTCAAAATAATATAGCATTAAAATATTTCAATTAGCAAGCGTTTAATAACCTGAAGATCAGCGCCCCGAAAGTGTTATAATATATGCGTATAACAGCCTTTCAATTTTGTATAACACTAAAGATAAATGACTTCCTTTTATGGCAAGTTGTCTAGTTACACACACGAGGTTTCGGTGTACAGTCACGTAGGAGTTATCGTTCTTTTTATGATTGGCGTGCTTGCCGTTTTCTGGCCAGACCTATCCCACCTTGTCAATTCATCTTACTGTTACAACATTGTAAGTGTTTCTAACGTTCAGGCCCGGTATCATTGAGAAATGAAGGCATGTATTGCAATGACCAATAATATAATGAATCAAAATGAGTTTATACAAAAACATGACTATTTTTTAAATTCAATTCACTTATTTTTTTTCTGTAACGTTACGATAAGGAATTTTAAATGATGGGTAAGTAATAAGAGGTTGCCAGTGAACAAACCTATATCAGCTTAACGTTATGCTGTCATTATTATCTGTACGATGTGATTTATATGGTTATAATTTAGTTTATGGATTTTGGCTCTCTACCCATTGGATCTTATGTTGAATTCCTTTTGCGTTTTTCTTATTATTTTTTTGATAAATCTGATCTTTCGGGGTTTTTTCCTCACATTTTGATGACTTTCAGCACACATATACAAACTTATCTAGCACTTCTGTCCGTAGTATTGATAAAATAATACATTTCCTAGAACTTAAACCATGAGAAGTGAATTGGTCAAACATTTTTATGGCAAAAAATAATATTTGTGCCCATCGGAAATGACATAAAAAAAGAAAATGTATGCGGAGATCAAAAATAAAAATCCCGATAATATGGACGGATTTAATTGTGGACAATTCTTACAGAAGTAATGAATAATTATCGATCTGTTCGAACAATTCTAACAAAATGTGATGAAAAAGAAAGTAAAGATTTTTTTATTTTTCAAAAACCTGAGTGAAATTGACATAAACCTCAATGGCGGAAAAGAGCGTCTTGAATCCCATCATTGACATTTTCAATATGGTTGCACGATCATAAAACCCAACCAGCAATTGCATTCAGTTATAAAGCATCCCCCATTTGATGATAACACAATATGTCCGAGCGATACTTGAATCTAACCCGACTACATCATTTAGAATCCCTGCCCCACTGCACTCTGGAATTTCCTATATCCAGTAACCTCCCCTTGACTCCCGTTTGGATATATATATACTAAGAGCGATAGTATAACAATCTGAAGTCCGGGGCTCGAATCCCAGCCTAGTCCCGCTGATTGTTTTCATTCAGAACACTGCTGGTGATTATATTTTGTTTATTTAATCTTTATTATTTCTAATAAAAGTCCCACAATGCATGGTTTTCTTTTCCTTACCGGAAAAACAGTTTATTGTTTATTTAATCTAAATTATTATTTCTAATAAAAAATCCACAATGTATGATTTTCTTTTCAGAAATGATTTACCAATGCTAGGACCATGCCGGAAAAATAGTTTCCAAGAGCAATATTTGGTCTCAGTTTTTGTCAGTGGTATGGGGATCCTTAAAAAAGAATAAACACCCATAGTTTGCATAGCTTCTAGCTCTTTCTCATTATCTAAACATTGAAAATCTATATGAAAATATACAGATTTGATTTTTATCGTTGGCCCGTGGCAAGTCTGGCCGACTGTGACATGTTATTATTGATCTGAGCCAAAATACAAATTTCCGATATCTATCGACAAAATCACTCTCCATGGTCACAGCCGGCCGAGTCATGGAAAAAAAATGCAGACACGGCATGTCATGAGATAAAACATTAACGTCTAATGGTAGTCTATAGAAATGTAGCTCTGGAAATATTATGATAAATATACGTATTTTCATCAATTTGAAGGGACCTTCATTCAAGCNGGGGGGGGGGCTAAATACGGATACGGAATAGTTTCGTTAAATATATGTTTCAAAACATGAATCTCTAAATTGTTTTGTAAACTTTATATGATCTTGATCTTGATTTTCTTACAGACAGACAGCGGGACTACGTCGGTTGCCATTGACCTTGGTAATAGATGACCCAGATCCGTCGATGGCCCCTATCGGCCAACAGTACAGGTATTTATGGTATTTGACCGTGATAGGATAACTACAAAAGTCACGATGAAAGCACGGAATTAGATTAGCTATCGAAATCTGTTGTGAAAGTTAACGATGAAAGATGTTTGCATATTTTGCCAAATCCGTGAAATATACACATGTAGTTTATCAATCGGCAATCATCGATTTGATATATTCCCATATAGGTCCGACCCACGGTACAAACCCAGTCAATCGATTAGTGAAAAGTGGTATTATGTCTTCAAAAAGTCAAAAAAGTCAAACACAGCTTAAGGCTCGGGATAAGAACATGTATCTTGCTTTTAAATTTCACATACAGATAAATGTCTAGCTTAACATTGTAACTTATGTGAAGCATTTCAACATTCATCAGACCATGCTTGATATCCAGCATCATTTAAATTTTCATGTTAACAAGGGTCTTCTCAGCATCGAAATCCAAAGAATCTGTTCTCGAAACAAATATCTTTGAGGTATTTTCAAAAGAACCAGCATGCGTTTTTTAGAACATATTAAATTGAACCTATCGTTTAAAGATTGAACGGTATTTTTTCAATGTTCATGCCTATATGAACGCAAATCGGTTACATAGCTATACCCATGATGAGGCCCGACTGTCCATCAATCCATATATTACATTTTATCTTATAGTTATCCTAGTTATAAATATTTAAGTGTATGTATTGCCAGTGCATACGAGATTCCTGGAACAGCATAACATCGCCAAAATATTTGTTTCTAACGGTTGTTTCACGTTATTCGAGCGAGAAGAGAAACTTCAAAATGACGCTGATCGAACTGCGTTCATAGCCCTATGAACGCAATATCTTCAGAAACTGCTTATAGAGAAACGTTCAGTGGAAATGTAAATTTGTCAGTCCCTCATGTTACCGAGTTATTATTGTCGCGATTGCTGTCTTCTACATTTAGTACTCGTCTTTCTGATCTTTCCCTTTCTTGCTAGTTCTTTCTTTTTCACCAACCTACGTGTACACCTTCCCAGTTTATTCGGTATTTTTGACGTGATAGATGTTGAATACTGCAGGACAAATGTACAACAAAGTGTATAATTTATAGGAAAGGTGGTTGATACTGACTATGGACAAGTTTTATAGTAATCTCATTGGGAGACATGCTATTTCCTAGTGGTGTATGAAATTAAGGTCGATGATTTTGATTTCACTCTTAAGTGTGTCTTGTTGTTTAGTTGTCAATATTCCAGTTCCGGCTTTGAAGACGTGGCATTAACGTTGATTTGACTAAGATGCCCATGACAGGTATCGTCGATGAAGCAGATGATGCTTACCCTTCCGGAACACCTGGTCTGATTCTCCTTGTTCTTTGTCAAGGGTCTCCATGTCAATCTTTCCTCTGTTCGTACTTTGCTCTAGTTTTATCGATTTTGAGTTCGAATTTTTCCCTCTACAAGTTTAATCGATACATAAAACAATAAAAACGTCTACTCACTCACATGCAAAGTGTACATTGTGATATCATCATCATCATCATCATCATCATCATCATCATCATCATCATCATCATCATCATCATCATCATCATCATCATCATCATCATCATCATCATCATTCAATCAATCGATCGATCGATCAATCACCCTTCATCAGTCAACTTCATGGATCAGTAATTATCATTCTTAATTTATCATCATATTACACAATTACAAAACATAAGATCATCATCATCACTTTCATCATCTTCACATGATTACACATCATCATCATCATCATCATCATCATCAAATCGATCAATCATTCCTCATCAGCCAACACCATGTATCCCTAATGATCGTCAATCATTAATTCATCATCATTATCGTTGAGTTATGGTTTTGTTGACTCTTTAGTAATCTTTTGCTGTTTTCCTTTCTTGAAAAGGAACAGGTCGCTCATACATCACGTGTCTGCATCGCCGCTAGAATCAAAGAATTTCATGTAAAACCATTATATCCAGGCGATGGTAGTGGATACAAAAAAAAATAAAAAAATAAACAATATGATAATATACGCAAAGAAATTATAGAGAAACTGCATTTATTGTCAATTTTTCGTGGCAAACCATCCCTTTATCAAACTGTTACGGTTTGAATTTGTCTCTATATAAGATAAATTCAAACAATTCCATTACACTAATACATGTACATAGACACTAGTTTTGTTTTCTTGAATAAATCAGATTGTAAACTCACTTTATCACGAGTAAATGTGGTTTTCATAAAGCAATTATTGAAATTCTGATTACAGGTGCTTTGATTCTATTTCACAAAGTCTACCCAGAGTTGTCGTTCCTCACACTCAATAACACCGGCCGTTTTTCGTTTATCGCGATCAAAAGGTTGAACCGGTTACACCAGGATTGTTCGTGTATGAAATAAGGTCGGGCTCAGTTAATCTGATGCTGCTTTCAGACGAGCCTTGAAAAAGCCTTGCCTGGCCTGAATAAACTTTTGCAGGTCCGCCAGGATTTATATCCAATAATTTAACATTTAAAAACGGACGTTACTGGTTGTTCCGCATAATCGAACAGGCACCGGGTCAGAGATTGGCTATTTCATAGTCTTGTTGAAATAAGAAGGAAAGTGTTAGTTGAATAATCAATTGAAAAAAATTACATGTAAAAAAACACACCAAAACCCCCAACAATTTACGTTAATAGGTTTACTTTACAGCAAATATATCAACAAATGTTAAAACTTTAGAACAATCGCTTCCTCGAACGTGAATTATCTTCTCTGGCGGTTTCAATTACTGATTGTGTTGAAAACAAACTTAGTGTTTAAAAATTGAAATATTTGTTAATTATAGACAAGGCTGGCTAGATAATTCTATTTTTCTTCTTAGGTTGGCCAAGTGAGAACGAAACAACGTGAAACTATACCATAATATGTGAATTTAAATGCTTGCTATAATAATATCTGACCATTTTGCTGCGTACCATTAAGTTTTCTGGTATATTCATGACTTTACCGTTGGTCATAGGTGTATTGACAGACGAGCCTCGTACCTGTGTATAGCCGAGAGCTATTTTCTCCTGGCAATGTAGATCTACATACGAATTAGCTCCTGAGAGAAATAATTGATACATTATACATGATAAATTATACATAATAAATTGCCGCTATTTGTAACATGTCCTACTCCCTGAACTTTGTCGCGTGGCGTTTGACTCCTAAACTCTTGACCCGCAAACTGTCTGTATATTATCAGTAAGTGAAACAACCGGTCTAACAGACCGATGGAAAGCGAGCGGATTGTTCATTGATTCGTGACCGATGACAGCTAGATTGATAGCTGATCCACTGCTGATCTATAGCAATACATCAGATACGTAGTTTACGACAGCGCGTGTATAACATGTGTTATACATCATAACTTAGTACACACGTGTTATACACTGTACATTAGACAGTACCCACGCATTGTTCCGTAAACAGTACACACGTGCTACATACCATTTACAGTACACACGTGCCGCACACCAAACAATGTACACACATGTTTTTCCATAAACAGTACACATGTGCCACATATTATACTCATTACACACGTGCCACATACCAAATACAGTACACACGTGCCGCACACCAAACAATGTACACACGTGTTTTTCCATAAACAGTACACACGTGCCACATATTATACACATTACACACGTGCCACATACCAAATACAGTACACACGTGCCGCACACCAAACAATGTACACACGTGTTTTTCCATAAACAGTACACACGTGCCACATATTATACACA
>NW_018405533.1:1107624-1123940 GCF_002113885.1 Mizuhopecten yessoensis
TACACACGTGCCACATACCAAATACAATACACACGTGCCACATACCAAATACAATACACACGTGCCACATACCAAATACATTACATACGTGCTACATACCAAATACATTACATACGTGCTACATACCAAATACAGTACACACGTGCCACATACCAAATACAATACACACGTGCCACATACCAAATACATTACACACGTGCCACATACCAAATACAATACATACGTGCCACATACCAAATACATTACATACGTGCTACATACCAAATGCAGTACACCCGTGCTACATACCATACACAGTACACACGTGCTACATACCATACACAGTACACACGTGCCACATACCATACACAATACACACGTGCCTCATACCATACACAGTACACACGTCTTATACCATAAACAGATCACACGCACAACATACAAAATACAGTACACACGTACCTCATACCAAATGCAGTACACACGTACGTGCCTAATACCAAGTACAGTTCACACGTTTTATACCATAAACAGTACACACGTGCTACATACCAAATACAATGCACAAGTGCCGAATACCAAACACAGAACAAATAAAACCAGATCTTCATGGTGTATTTTACAATGAACCAGAGAAGTATTATAGAATTGTTTTTATACGTCTATGTATAGAGAATTTCTTCTATAATAAACGGCTACTGTGGCGGACAACTGTTATAAACATCAGTTTATAAAGGGTACATCTTATAGTGGTGTAATAGAATAGAGAGTAGTGCGAACCCACGATCCCAGACTTCCTAGTCGGACGCTCTACCACTGAGCTAAAGGGAACTTCCCTCTAGTTGAAGGTATAAGGCGACCGTAATCCTATGGAAATTTAAAATCTGCCACAGTGGTAACCACAGGAACCTGAGTTTATATGTCTCCGGCTACAGCTATATCCAGTGGGACCCACACTGAGGTGTTAAGAGTAATCTTACATGTTTTAATCATCGTTGGGTTGTCATTATTACCGAAAATTGATCTTAACCCATAACAAAATAAAAATGTAAAATTACTCTGAACCCTTCAGTTTAGGTCCATATATAGCTGTAACAAATTATCAGGTCCCTGTGGTGGTGACTATCTGTTACAGAGGACATCGCACTAAGGGACCTGGGAATTTGTTGTTGCTATATTTGGACCTAAACTGATGTGTTCATGTGTTCATGTGTTCAGAGTACTGTAATGTTTTACACGTTTTGGAGATTTTAAATCAATTTTCGGTAAATTTTCGAGGCAGGTCTAAAACGCCGTTGTCAAGTGTAAATCAGGGATGGCAGAGTTACTCCCCTTAGACCACGATTCCAATTGCGACAGAAACGAATAACCAATTTTATCATTGGTAACCAAACGTTTTTATCAACACAAGAAAATTGAACGAAGACTCAATATATGAACGAGTTATGTACCTAGGCTTGTAGTTCATTCCCTACTCGATATTTTACTTGTCAACACATTACAAAGGCAAAAACTTTCCTTGTTGCCCATCGACTCCCCTTCACTGTTAAACAAGAAAGAAACATTAAAATAAACACGCATTGTGTCATATGAATTTCACTTTGGTTTGATAAAAAAAAGATGGTCTCAAAAACATTAATTGTACTAACATGACAGCTGTGTAATTAAGTACTAGGACAGGTAAGACTGACGTCACGTACATTTCCGATATAATATCATTATTTCACCTGATCATATCGCCTCGGCTGCGCGCCATCTGGTGGTGAACACTTCCGTGACGACATGTGGGTCTGTAACACAGTGCGGAACCGTTGTACCGTTCAAACTCTAAAAGCTCATATCGTAACTACTTCAGCTACAAGTTTAAGTTCAATATGTGTCAAGCATTATATAATTCATAAATTGTACAATTTACTAAAATATTTATCAAAACATAGAATGCTTACTAGATACGAATTTAGAATAGCTTCCCTGACAATATTGCTCGAGACAGACAAACGATGGCACACATTCTGCAATTTTAAAGAGTTGATATACTCTTTTTTATATTAAAATTTCATTATGATTGAGGTTTTGAGTATAAAAGCCAAACATCCCATTCACAGTACTTAGGACGTAACCTAGGTAACCATTTCGAGATTCAAGTTCAGGATAAGATTTCTGAAATAACCTAGTCAAACAATTAAATAGACAATACAAAGAAATATCCTAGTGTTTGCAGATACTCCTTCACATTGATACAAATATATACAAGCTTGGAACTTGAACAAATAATCGGTCGTAATGTCATAAAAATATTGAAATAAAAAAACCCCACTATTATAATTGAATATCAAACGGTCTTGACTTTCATAAACTTTATAAATCTTGTCTATTTATAAGTCTATATTTCTTGCGTTCAAATGAAACACCAAGACCATTCTAGAAAATCCAAACTTACATGAATTTGATGGAATCCATATAACTTACTATTTACATTTAACATTATCCTGTATAATCGCATTCTCATGACATTGACAAGATATCTTAGATTCATATTTTGTAAAATTTCCAAGATCATCAAAAATAAAAAGGTTTCAATTTTAAATTTCTTGAATACACGAGAAAATGACAAAACTACATACGCCTAAGTCTTCAATGCCAGAACGCCCCCATTAATCAGTTTGTTCGTTTGTGTTTTACGTCCTATTAACAGCTATGGTCATTTAAGGACGTGCCAGGTTTTGGTGGTAGAGGAAAGCCGGAGTACCCGGAGAAAAACCATCGACTTACGTCGGCGACCGCCTAACGCAGGTCTCGAACCCGTGAATCAGTGGTGGACGGCCAGTGGTAGCAGAATGTCAGACGCCTTTACCACTTGGCCACAGGCTGTCAGCTTTGTAAAGTTAAAAAATGAGAATCGTTCGATTGAAATGATTTATATGTATCTGCTTTTCAAAACTTTGGATGAGGAAAGGAATTCTAAAACTATGAAGCATCAAATTCCAGGGGTGTTTGAAGAGGAATTCGTACTAGGGTCCGTGTGATACCATGTCAGAGTTCTAGAGAACTACCGAGTTCTTTATCACACATTGTTACAAAGTAAAAGTTGATCATATACAAACGTCGAAAATCGATTTTCATTGCTAAGAACAATCTGTAAGCGATCATGCAGGATAGAAGACAGGATTTTTTTGTTTGTTAAACGACGAATGCAATATCTACCCAGATTTGTCGTTCCTTACACTTTAGTGATTGTAAGAAACGATAACTCTGGGTAGAGATTGACGACGAATGCTGCTATAATGATAATAATAATAATAATTCGAGGTTCTTTTATACCGCTTTAACACAACCTAGTTCGTAGGTCGTCTCAACGCGGTTCACAAATTATTATCCGTGGTCATAGGGCCTTTGTAACCAGCCAATACCTTTCTCAACTCCCGTAGGAGCATGCAGCTGGAGCTGCCATTTCGGTGCTAACAGCTAGCATTCAAATAATTCTAGCACTGCCCAACCACATACTCATTTACAGCTGAGTAGACTGGAACAAGCGGAGTAAAGAATCTTGCTCAAAGATATATATATACAACACAGCGCCGTGCCGTGACTCGAACACGCAACCCCTTCGGTCACGAGCCCGGCGTCCTACCACTAGACTACCGTGCCTCCTGTAGCCCGGCGTCCTACCACTAGACTACCGTGCCTCCTGTAGCCCGGCGTCCTACCACTAGACTACCGTGCCTCCTGTAGCCCGGCGTCCTACCACTAGACTACCGTGCCTCCTGTAGCCCGGCGTCCTACCACTAGACTACCGTGCCTCCTGTAGCCCGGCGTCCTACCACTAGACTAACGTGCCTCCTGTAGCCCGGCGTCCTACCACTAGACTACCGTGCCTCCTGTAGCCCGGCGTCCTACCACTAGACTACCGTGCCTCCTGTAGCCAAGCGTCCTACCACTAGACTACCGTGCCTCCTGTAACGGCTATCAACTCAGAGACAAGGGTTCTCGTCATCTTCATCTTTCAACCTTCCTCTGTCAATATTGAAACAAAGCCTGTATCTATAGGCCTATATGCGTATCTGGTCAAATTAAGCTCAAATTTGAACGTATGCTTGTTACAACATCTATCGCCCCTAAGCTTTATTTCTATCTCTGTGAAACATCACAATCTAACCCCGGACAAACAGGTGCTAACCCTAATACCACGTAATGTTCATATCTGTCCGTCATTTTATAAACTCTTTAATTAGTCACTCATTCCCGTAGCCACAGATGTATACTACTTCCCAGTCCTCGTTCGTTACATAGTAGGACTGAGGTCACAATTAAATGCTTCCGAATGAAGTCCCTAATCAATATAGGTAGGTAAGTAAAAACTATACTATGCCTCTTAGAACTTGGTGTTTGTGTAAATGTTTGGTGTTAAAATACTGTGGAGATATCAATCTAACAATTTCTGTGTCAAATTTTTATATTATGCATTTATCTTTTGGTGCAGGGTGCTGTGTGAAAAGTCCTGTGTTTACCTCTACCCCTGACCCGGAAGTTTATTTTGACATTGGTGACACATGCAGACGATTATCTCAAGAAAAAGGCCAACATGCTATGTTGAAATTTTGATATTTTACTCCCAAGATGTTGCTCTTGACCAGGTTAGATGGAAAGTTGGCTATCGGATATTGGGAATTTGTTATGAAATTAAATGTTACAATGAAACATATAGTAAAATTAATTGTGGTCTTAGTCCAATGTTCACCCGGACATCGCCGTATTTCGTGGGAATTACTGCCAAACATGAAGTACGAGTACGAGTTATCGCCCTTGCTGCACTAACTGCAGGGCCCGTATTCATGAAACCGTTCTCATGCTCAAGCATGGATTTTGTGCTCAAGCCTGATTTCTTGTTCCGGTTTTAATTTGATAATACAATTTGTATGTCCTACCAGCACATGCAGTCATTAAGGACCTTCCTTTATGTGTGTTTTATTATGCATGTATGTGTGTATGCGTGTATGTATGTATACGTGTATGTGTGTATGCGTGTTTGAGGCAGGGTATGTTGGTGTCTGCCTGGAAGGCCGTAGTGTTAACCACTGGACCAATCCACCCATGATAGATCCGGTATACGATAGCTCATGCCGTAAACCTGACGATGTCGAAAATGTCGTTACGTTGTGACTACTGTGTGTTAACGACACCGGATATTGCTACTAAGCAGGCGGTGATCACACGGGGTGGGCTTTTGTTGCAGGTGACTGACTCCTCCCCCCTTCCCCCCCTTACTCCAGAGGCTTGTATGTTCTAGGGACTTTTTGAATCAATTCCTCACATTTTCGGCAATGGCTTTAACCAGAAAGAAGATTCCTATAAGGGTCAATATTTCTTCTAGACTTGCAAACACGCCGCCTGGTATCGGCGAAAACTCACGAATGATACTTATCACGTGTCTGAATTAATATTTGTAGTGGGTTTTTTTCAAACAAAATTCACAACCTATAACTAATTAATATGTATATGCATTACATACATTCATCGTATTTTCGAACTCGTTGTAAGTTATGAGAAATATGCTGACACAATTCCATAGCATTGTGCGGCGACTTGCATGATGCCGTACAGTAATCTAAAAACAAAAATTCAAGTTGCCGTACAGTTCGACGAAATATATTTGACGATATTTCATTTAATACAATGCTTTCACTGACATAATGAATGTATGTAATGTAGATACATCTTTATTTAGTTGTAGTCAATTAAATGTGTGGAGGGAAGTACTACACATGTTAATTCAGTCACATGATAGTTATCACTCGTAAATTTTCGCCGATACCAGACGACGTGTTTGTAAGTTAGCAATACCCGGTGTCGTTAACACACAGCGAATAATAAATTGGACAAATGTTAATGAATGGGCACTTTAGAGTTTTATTCAAGGAATACAACCTACAGCGACAAATGAATTAGTATGGACAACATTATCGCAATGTATTCAGAGACGATAATTACATTACAAAGTACAATGTATCTACAATGTGACATACATTACATCTAAAACTCCAAGACTGTATGAAAATGAACAATGTGATAACATGTAGACGGAATCGGAGGAATGCGGGAAAACAGAAGCAGGATACGTAAATCCATGAACTACGCTCATATAATCATAACTCTTTTTCTCATGGATTACGTAGAATGCAAAGAAGTTATTTCACCTAAGTGTTTAACGTCGTATGTGTAATTTATTTCAGTTAATCAAATTGAATTTCTATTGTACAACCATTGGGGTACGGTACGATTCATTTTGACTTGAACAATTTGAGCTATTATATGCTAAAAATGTTCTTACGAAACATTATGTTTTTCTGATCGCATGGTAACTTAGACATAATGAATTCTAACAACTGCAAATATCCCGTCGCTGTGAAGTCATTTCTGGACACGAGAAATAATATTTACAAACGTTTTGTTTGGATCAGAAATTCTAATTGATCTCAGCTCTTGTCACAATCTTTATTTTTTATAGATCCAGATAACGAAGTCTTCCTGAAACGTCGTAAGTTTAGTCATCGGAGGCTGCAGTTTGGATTATCTGTAATTGGACAAACATCGCTATGTACAAAAGTGGGTATAAACATAAACCACAGTAAAATTGTTTGAAAGCTGGTACGTTTAGATTACAAATAGGCTTTGATGGTGATGGTAGCAGTAATATAGCAGTACACAGTAGCGTGCGGTGGCCATGGGTGATATGTTTGTACAATGAACAACCCCTGTGATATTGTATGTATCAAAATAACCTTGTGATATTGTATGTATCAAAAGTAACCTTGCGATATTGTATGTATCAAAATAACCTTGTGATATTGTATGTGTCAAAATAACCTTGTGATATTGTATGCATCAAAATAACCTTGTGATATTGTATGTATCAAAATAACCTTGTGATATTGTATGCATCAAAATAACCTTGTGATATTGCATGTATCAAAATAACAAAAGACATCAGCACTAAAGTTGGCATACAAGATGAAGTGGACTATGTGGGCTTCATTTTTTTTCCAGGAAAAACAAGTTGCATTTGGTGTGAGAGTACAGTTTTGATCATTTACAAATCTGTGTCTACACAACCAAAGCTAGCTGTAGTCTATTTTACATGTGTAAACATTGTGAAAAATCCACCGGAATAACCTATGCTAAAACGTAAATATTTCTGTTACCCGGTAGGTGATCTTTAGTTGAAGACAGACTTTAAGAAAATAATCTGTATACGGGGGTCCAGTTTTGGTTAAAAATAATGTTTTGTTTTTGCATTTTCTAGCGGTTTTTTTATGTGGTAACCATGTCTGAAATCTGGGGAAAATACGTCTAGCAAAAAGATTTTTTTTTGCTAAAAAAAAATGTCTTGATAAAGTAGTTTATATAAGCATTGAACAGTTTTTGTATGGTATTTATGATCTAGCGCATGATTTGTTCGCTTGCAAAGCTGTGTCATTCAAATAGATCATAAATACCATACAAAATCAGTTCAATACTTATATTTACGTTTTCTCTACCTCTCATGTTCTTTTTTAACTTATAATTTATATTTAAAATTAAAAATGCCCGCTTTATCAACGGTCCACACAATTTCGTTCAATAGTTTTAACAGCGTATTGTCGCGTGCTGATTGGCAAACAAAGCAGTACTTTGAAATTTTAACAAACACTTCAATTTTATTCCACAATTCAGTATCAATACAATTGCGTATGCTATGTCTATAGGGTGATTTAAGTTTATCAATAGAACGAATGCACAATTATTCCGTCTTTTCGTATTGCAGAGTTATCTGCTCTTGTCAACAGGGGTATTGATTGTAACGTCATTTGTTTGTGAGAGTAACGTCATAAATTTTTGAGAAAACGACGTAATTTTCTCACACAAACTAATGACGTAACAATCAATACCTTCTCACAAGAGCAGATAACTCTGCAATACGAAAAGACGGAATATAAAGTAGATGTAGTGTTAATTCATAGGTAAGAACGTATATGATTTAATGGTAAAAGTGAAAACACTAAATATAACACACCTTTGAAGATAAACCACCAGACGAGGAAACCAGCAGCTCCGAGTAGGAGCAAGACGACAATGATGATAATGGCAATGATAAATCTCTTCTTCAGTTTCCGTCGGTCTCGTTGGGACATCATTTTTTTTCGAGTCTATAAAAAAAAAAAAGACAACAGTACAGTTTTGTTATTATAAATCGCGTGACGACTGATACTCAAACACATCAATCACATATACATATCGACAGTAGCTTGTATTGTATGTACAGTGTGCACTGAAGGCCGATAGCCATTATGATATAAACGGAGTTATTTATTATATTTTCAAAATATAAGACAAATAAAATCACCAAAGTTTCTTTTTCATTAAGTAGATAAGGGTTGTGTATGGAATTTATCTCCGGCCAAAGCATTGTATTTTGTGTTAAAGTTTAATAAAGTCAGCGATCCTACTTTTAGATTTAATTTGTCAATCAATAAGTAATAGTCGTTTTAATATGCGATGGAGCTAAATTATCTCGATTATCATGTGAAACCATCTTCACGGGTATTCCGTCTTCGCGTATTGCAGAGTTATCTTCTCTTGTGAGCAGGTATTGATTGTAACGTCATTGGTTTGTGTGAAAAAATTACGTCGTTTTCTCAAAAATTTATGACGTTACTCTCTAAAACAAGTGACGTAACAATCAATACCTGTTCTCAAGAGCAGATAACTCTGCAAAACGAAAAGACGGAATAACATATTGCGAAACCCGCGAATCTAACCACTAACCACTAAACCACTAACCACTAACCACTAAACCACTAACCACTAACCACTGCCAATAAATTCCAATAGATGGATTTTTCGCGATAAATCCTTTTAAAGCAAATATCGCTAAATTTTACACCCTGCTAATAATAACAAGAGGCCAATAAAGCCATGCAAAAATGTCCTCAGTTCCGAGTGTGCTGGGTGCTTGCCAGAGACATATCAAATAAATACAAGTACAAAATATTCAAATTCCAGTTGATCCTATGAAATAGTTTCAATAGTTCCTGGTATGTTGTAAAGATAAATGATGTATAAATATATATGTAATAATGATCAAAAACGCTTTGTAGCTATTATACATTTTGGAACCCAAATAAAGAGTAGTTGGTTTTCCGCCGGCAAGATAAATATTTTTTGTTTTCAAATAGTAGCAACTTTTGAGTTATAGTGTAATATAGGGGTGAAGTTTGTTACACGGAAGTTATCATAGAGAGGGCATCGCAACAAATAGTGAAAGTTTGTTTTATTAGTTAAGCCACATGTACAAAGAGGACTTTCGATCAAACATTTTGAATAAAGGTAACAATAATATTGATTTGGGCCGCTCTCCTCACCACAGCCTTCATTTACATAACATTGACTACCATGTCCTATTGATGTTTTGCGCTAAATACTTGTACAAACTCATCGAGACTTTCAGCAGAAATATATTTTGAGAAGCTGAACTCTGCCAGCAACCTCTTATTTGGCTCGTCTCTCAGACCCAAGTGGGATCACACTCTTTAAAGCATCGTTTGCTGCTATGGTTGGGAGGATGCCACAGGACAGATTTGAATGAAATAATATCAGTTCTTTAGAAAAAGTAATATTTCAAAGGAAAATGTTGAAAGATGACAGTCACTATGACTTGGCTTACTGATCCTTCTGACCAGGTAAATTAACAACTAGATGGTAAAATGTAAATGTATTAAAGTAGGATCAGGGAATATCTACTTTTAGTATACATGTTTGATTCACCTATTTCGAAAACATAAAGTCTAAAATACATGAACATTGATTTCATTCTAATACAGTAAAACGTCGTTATACTGCCACAATTTGTTTTGAAACAAATTGGCGCTATAAAGGGGTTTGGCGATAAACTGAGGAAAATCTTTTAGTGATTAACGGGGTTTGGCGATAAATTGAGGAAAATCTATTAAAGGGGTTTGGCGATAAATTGAGGAAAATCTATGAGACAATTCTTAGGAAACGAGAAAAAAAGGACATTGAAAAAGGTTGGCGGTAAACGAGGTGGCAAATGAAACGGTGGTATTATATCGAGGTTTTACTGTAAGCGGACTTTTCCTCTTCATTTCCCTTTGTTATTACACCGCTGTAGATGTTTACCTTGTCCCGTTTACGAGCCCGGCCCTGCCTCCTCTGTCTTAGTTCCTCTGCCCTTTGTCTAGCCCAGTCTACAGCGTGGGGATATACCTTCTTCTTGGAGAACGCTGGGCGTGGGGGTGGGGCCCAATGACTCCGGGGCCACCCCAGGGCACCACTGGAGATAGGCATCCCGGTGTTAGGGGCAACCAGGAAGTTTAACCACTTAGTTACATAAATGATCCGACAGATACGTCTGAAATATTGAGAAGAGAAAAATGGTAATAGAGAGCGATACAGAACAAAATCAAATCACTATACCCGGACATTCAGCAACGAAATGAACAAGTAAACAAACATATCAGTTGTAGGGTAATGGAACGAAAATCATCAGGTTTTCATTTATAAAAATAATTTATGTGTGTAACATAGATTAACTTACAAATTCATATTTCACTCGAGATATTGTTATATTAATTTCAGGTGTAAATTACAAACACTTACCAAAATAAATCTGAGAACGCCAAACACGACAAACAGGGAACATAATTGCATATGTCGAATGTGAATAAAGAAACTTTTGCCAACCAATGACGACTTCACTACCTGGGAGGTGTACTCGAGTAATCACTTAGCACGTCATTTGTTGAGTGAAGATATGTGAATAAATAGAGAAAAACAAGCCATTCGACAAATTGTAAACAATGCAACCAAGATTTGGAAGCATTAAGTGATTTATTTCCATTCAGGTTAATTGTGGTAATAGTTGAGAAAAAATAGAGAGAATAAACAAAATAATGTAAAATCGAGTCACACATTTTGATCGATATATCGTTGTACACTGGCCCACACAGTGGCGTTAAACCGTCATCGCCTACTTTCTGTTTAATCAGGCAGTATGTGATACGATTGTTTTCCTCCCACCATAAATGTCAGATAAACTGGCATTTGTACAAAAGTGAGAGATAAATTTAACAGACAGTCCTAAGTAAGTACATGTTGTAGTATAGGCTAGTGTACGGTACCATTTCACGTAATATGTATGGTTTAAATTCGATTTGCTTGCCGTTCAGATATTATCTTTTATATAGAATAACAATCGCTGAACATTTCGCAATTAAGTTTTTGACTTCGAACATTTTTATACTAATATACAACAATTTATATTTTAGGGCATGCTTTCTTACCCAAGGTTGTATTTTTTTTATTTTTGTTTTTGTTTTTATTTTTTTCAATCTCACAAAATCTTTCTTTATGTTAACAAATATAAGGATAATTGTGAAGGAATAACGGGGGTGAGTCGCTCAAAATGATAATGTTGGTTGGTTGTACAGTGTTTAACGTCCTGTGAATAGCTAAGGTCATTTAAGGACGTGCCTCCATACGTGTTGTGTATGAGTGCATGTCTGTATGTGTACTGGGACAGGGTATGTTGGTGTACTTACCTCCTAGTGATAGCGCGGATCTGATGCCTACTTTATAGTGCTATTTCACTAAAATACCATGCCGAAGGTACCCAGCACAGCATTGCACCCGGTCACAATATACTGACAACAGGTGAACCAGTTGTTGCCATTACCCCAAATATGGAACGTTAAGCAGGAAATAACAACTGAGGACAGAACCCATTGCCTTCCTTACTTTGGCAAACGCTCAACATTAAAGCCAAAAGTGAGGTATTGCCAGGCAAGGCACTAGGAAATAAAAGATAGTTATAGAAGTAGAAGAAATATAAAGATACCAAATATTACAATGTGATCAGCAGATTTATTCTGATCTACAAGCCGTTGCTTAGGTTATGTTGTACTGACACAATTAACATACAGGCTATATCAACTAATTCTCTCAGTATCAACTAATTCTCTGAGTATTACTTATTCTCTAAGTATCAACTAATTCTCAGAGTATTAACTTATTCTCTGAGTATCAATTAATTTTCTGAGTATTAACTTATTCTCTGAGTATCAACTAATTCTCTGAGTATCAACTAATTCTCTGAGTATCAACCAATTCTCTGAGTATCTACTAATTCTCTGAGTATCAACTATTTCTCTGAGTACAACTTATTCTTTGAGTACAACTTATTCTTTGAGTACAAATAATTCTCTGAGTATCAACTAATTCTCTGAGTATCAACTAATTCTCTGAGTACAACTTATTCTTTGAGTGCAACTAATTCTCTGAGTACAACTTATTCCAAGTCTTCTACACTCTGTCTTTAACTCCACCATTTGTGTATTTCTGACTTTGTCGATGAAGATCTTCTTTCATATTCATTGGTTCCGGCATCCTGTTCAAAATATAAAGGAAAAATATATTTGCCAGCTGCAAAAGAAAACAATATCTACGGAAGTTTTGTACTATAGTCTAGCATGCATTGTATTTACCGTATTTTATTTGCCTACGTTTGTTGCTGTATGCGAACAGCGATTTTCAAATGGTCTGAAAATTACCGTCGGAAGTTTCATTTTGTTTTCGAGTAAGAAACTGTTCGGAGAAGTCCAGGCGAGGTAAACTTGATCATCGTTATACTGGGGTTACCGTCTCTCACGTGCTGCATTACGGAAGTGCCCATTGGACGAAACCAACAAGAGAATACCGATGTGTCATCAAAGCCATAATTAAAAATCAAAATCGATGATACTAGGGCCAAATATGGACAAGTGAAAGAAAGTATAGGGAGAATAAGGAGTTTTGAGGATGAGTAAACTAAATGTACATTGTAGATAATGCTCTCTCAGCATTTTAAAGATGTATGATCCGTATCTGCAGGTGGTTCTTCTTTTTACCAGCTGGATTACAGAAATTTATCAAGTTATTAAGAAATCCTTGGTTGTTTGTATAGACCATGCAGACAGTAGCATTGACTACTGGAAGAAACTTGATGATACATTAACTAGAGCTACTGATACTTCTATGGATGTTGTACTTATAGGTGATATTAATGTTGATATGTTAAACTTACCAGTAAATGATCACTTATCAAGACTCCTTATCCAACATAATCTATCTAGTTTTGTTAATGAACCTACACGAATAACACCTGACAGTGCCACATCCATTGATATTATATTTTCTAATAACAGAAACATAATTAAGAGAACCTATGTATCACCACCATTCTGTAGTGACCACTCATCAGTTCATAAACAAGTGAGCTATAAAAAGACAATTCTGAAATGTGATGAAGCTGATTTTGAAAGTATGAATAATGCTCTTTTTAATGTTGATTGGTTAGATTTATCATTGAATCAGGACACTGAGCTATTTAATGCTTCTATATAATTGTTTAACGGAACAAGTCAAACATTTTATTCACACAAAAGTGATAACAGTACGCCCAAATGATAAACCGTGGATGAACAACACCGTTAGACTTAAGATGAGACAGAGAAACAGAATACACAAAAAGGCTAAAATAAATAATAATCCTCATTATTGGCACAGATTTCGTATTCTTAGAAATGAAACTATTGACCTGATTCGGGAAGCAAAGGCAAATTACATAAAAAAAACACCTTGATAATTCACTAAATGATAGTATGGTCCCTCCAGACAAATGGTGGAAGATAGCAAAATCTATCACTAACTTTTCTAACAAATCCTCCTCTATCCCCCCTCTTGAATCTAACAATCAGGTCATTCACCATCCAATTGATAAAGCTGAAATCCTAAGCAGTTACTTTACTAATATCTCTACGTCATCACCTGACCTTGAACTCCCTCAAACAGCACAACATTTCACCCCATTTTCACTGACAAATACCCATGTCACCCAACAAGATGTCTCTGACCAAATCAATAATAGTCTTAATGTTAATAAACCACCAGGTCCTGATGGTGTTATCCGTAAAATTGTTAAAAAGCTAAGTTCCTCTCTGAGATTACCCCTCACACTGTTATTTAATAAAACTTTAGAATCAGGGACTATACCAAATAGTTGGCAACAAGCAAACATTAATGCTATTTATAAAGGAAATGGTTCAACCAATGATGTTTCAAACTATAGACCTATCTCAATAACTTCTTGTCTTAGTAAATTAATGGAAAAAAATATTTTCAAATATCTTTTTAATTACCTAGTTGAAAATTCTATTATAACTAAGCATCAGTCAGGATTTACACCAGGTGATTCTACAGTAAATCAACTATTGTTCATATATAATGAATTTGTTAGTAATATGGACCAGGGAAATGAGTTAAGGTTTATATTTTGTGACATCAGTAAAGCTTTTGACCGTGTGTGGCACCGAGGTCTTCTACATAAACTAAAACAATATTGTGTTGATGGAAATTTACTGATCTGGTTCCAAAATTATCTCACAGACAGGATGCAAAGAGTTAGTACTGAGGATCTATCTTTCTCAATTCAAGGTTATCAATGCAGGGGTACCTCAAGGATCTGTCCTTGGTCCAATTCTCTTCCTTCTTTACACCAATGATATCACCGAAAATGTTTCCACTAATAGTAAGCTTTTTGTAGACGACACCTCTATGTAATCATAGATGAAGACCCAGGTCAAGCAGTTCAAGCACTAACAACTGACCGTACTAACTTGAACGAATGGGCAAACACATGGGACATAAAATGTTACCCTAATACAACTAAATCAGTTATATTTTCAAGGAAATATAACACAAATCACCCCACTATAACTTTTCAAAACAGCCAAATTATAGACTCTACATCACATACACACTTAGGAATTATCCTTAAAGATGATGCATCATGGAAACAGCATATTCAGAACATATATGAAAAAGCTTACAAGAGACTCAACACTCTTCATTACATAAAAACTAGAGTAAATCGAAAAACATTAATTATAACTTATACTGCATTTATTAGGCCAATTTTGGAATGAATATGCTGACATAGTTTGGGATAAATGCACACAACAATCAACAGATCTTCTAGAATCTATACAATTAAAAGCAGCAAGAATTATTACAGGCCTTCGCTCGGGAACATCACATAATAAACTGTATACCGAACTTGGTTGGGAAACTCTGGCTGCCAGAAGAGAGAAACACAGATATATCATGATGTATAAATTAATGCATGGACTCTCACCGCAATATTTACAAGATGGATTGATTCCCTTTACAAACAATCCTAATGAAAATCATCATTCTCTCCGACAAACTGGACTTTTTTACCCACCAATATGCAGAACTAATAACTATTTTGACAGCTTCTTTCCTTTCATGTGCCGCACAGCTAACAACACTGATACTTTTTGACTCTCCTACACTAGAAAGTTTAAAATGGCTGTTAGATAAAAATACTTTAACTGATAGTGAATCTGTTAAAATTTTCAAAACTGAAGAGGATAGAAGGACAAACATTCTTCTTTCCCAACTTAGAAATTATTGTAGTGATTTAAAGTTTGATTTGCATCATGACCACCTAACTGATAGTCCAGTATGTACTTGTTCAGATTTTTCTATAGTGTCCTATTTACTATGATTTGCGAATTAATTTGTTCAACTCAATCAGTAATGATGCCTTTGACCATAACCCTATCGGTATTGACATTATTTTACATGGCTGTCCTAGTTGTGAAGGTAATACAAACAGACTAATGCTTCGTGATATACATTACTTGATAGGGAAATCCTATTTTAACTTTTACAAAATCTAGAAAGCCATTATGTTGACAAAAACTAATTTTCTATGAAAACAGTTGAACATGGTTGTGAATTTACTGTGACCTTCTCCCGCCACTAGTAGCTACTTTAACTCCTTATAATTTGAGAAACTCTGAGAACTATTCCATTCCTAATTTCCGTTTACAATCTTCACTTAACTCGTTCATACCTTCTACTTTAAGACTATGGAATGAGCTTGACACTAAGATTAAAACTGCACATTCTTTTAAGAGCTTCACAAACTGCCTCAAAAAACAAAATGAAACATTTAAAGTGCCTGTTTTTTATTTAGCCGGTGACCGTAAGTTAAATATCTTACTAACTAAACTCCGTCATAAATGCAGCCCTTTAAATGATGATCTCTTTAATGTTAACATAATCAACTCTCTTATTTGTGCATGTGGATATCCTAATGAAAATGCTCATCATTTCCTTTTTACATGCAGTATATATACTGATCAAAGATTTCAAATGTTTAGAAATCTTCATGAATACTTACCTCTAAGCTTAGAGAAATTATTGTATGGCCACGAAGA